>NW_025721529.1:0-39330 GCF_922984935.1 Meles meles
CATCAGTGATATAGGTCTGAAATTCTCCTTTTTGGTAGGGTCTTTGCCTGGTTTGGGGATCAGGGTAATGCTGGCTTCATAAAAAGAGTCTGGAAGTTTCCCTTCTGCTTCAATTTTTTGGAACAGCTTCAGGAGAATTGGTGTTATTTCTTCTTTGAAAGTTTGGTAGAATTCACCAGGGAATCTGTCATGGCCTGGGCTCTTGTTTTTTGGGGAGTTTTTTGATCATTGCTTCAATCTTGTTACTAGCCATTGGTATATTCAGGTTGTCAATGAAGTGTCTTAATTCTCATTGATTTCCATGAATTTTTTAAGTTCTTCTTTGATCTCCTGGTTGATCCAAGCATTCTTAAGCAAGGTGGTCTTTAGCTTCCATGTGTTTGAGTTCCTTCTGAACTTTCCCTTGTGATTGAGTTCCAGTTTCAAAGCATTGTTATCTGAGAATATGCAGGGAATAATGTCAGTCTTTTGGTATTGGTTGAGTCCTGCTTTGTGACCCAGTATGTGGTCTATTCTGGAGAAGGTTCCATGTGCACTTGGGAAGAATGAGTATTCTGTTGTTTTAGGGTGGAATGTTCTGTATATGTCTATGAGGTCCATCTGGTCCAAAGATTCATTCAATGCTCTTATTTCTTTATTGATTTTCTGCTTCAATGATCTGTCTATTTCTGATAGAGGCGTATTACGATCTCCTGCTATCAATGTATTCATATCAATATGACTATCTTGATTAATAGTTTTCTTATGTAATTGGGTGCTCCCATATTGGGGGCGTAGATATTTATAATTGTTAGATCATCTTGGTCCCTTTAAGAATGATGTAGTGTCCTTCTGTATCTCTGAGTACAGTCTTTAGTTTAAAATCTAATTTATCTGATTTGAGAATCGCTAACCCAGCCTTCTTTTGAGGCCCATTGGCATGAAAGGTGCTTCTCCATCCCTTCACTTTCAGTCTGGGTGTATCCTTATGTTCAAAATGGGTCTCTTGTTGACAACATATGGATGAGTCCTGTCGTTTTATCTAATCTGCAACCCTGTGTCATTTTATGGGCGCATTTAGGCCATTCACATTGAGAGTGATTATTGAGATATAGGTTTTTATTGACATCGTGTTACCTTTGAAGTCTTTCTGTCTGTAGATTGTTTCTATTTTTCTGTTCAATGATATACTTAGGATTTTTTCTCTTTAAAATAACCTCCCTTAATATTTCCTGCAGTGTCAGCTTGGTGGTTGCATAATTTTTTAAGCCTTGGCTTTCTTGGAAACTCTTTATCTCTCCATTCATTTTAAATGTCAGTCTTGCTGGATAGAGTATTATTGGCTGCATGTTCTTCTCATTTAGTACTCTGAATATATTTTGCCAGTCCTTCTTGGCTTGCCAGGTCTCTGTGGAGAGGTCTGATATTATTCTAATGGGCTTTCCTATGTATGTAAGGAGCTTCTTTGTCCTAGCTGCTTTTAAGAGGGTCTGTCTTGAAACATAATTCCTCATTTTAAATATAAGGTGTTGTGAGAACCTTTAAGAATCTAAAATCTTGGGGGGAAATCTCTCTGCCAATAGTTCATGAACGTTGTTTCCATTCGTGAGACTGGGAATTTTCATAGACATCTTCTTCCACTATATCTTCTAGAATTCTTTCTTTAACCTCCCCTTCAGGGACTCCAATAATTCTGATGTTGGAACGTTTCATGGCATCATTTATTTCCCTGATTCTGTTTTCGTGGCTTCTGAGCTGTTTGTTCCAGGCTTCCTCCTGACCCTTTCTCTCTGTTTGTCCTCCAGATCACTAATTCTATCTTCTGTCTCAGTTACCCTAGCTTTTAGAGAATTTAGATTAGATTGGAACTCATTGAGAGTATTTTGAACATCATCCCTGGTGACTTTCAGTTCTGCCCTAATCAATTCTGTTTGGTCATCCATGGCTTTCTCCAACCTAGCTTTTGCCTGGAGAATTGTTAGTCTGAATTCCCTTTCTGACTTATTGTCTATGTTGGTAGCCATTAGCTCTGTTGGAGAAGGTCCATCCTCTGTATTTTTCTTCTGTTGGGTATTCCTCCTCCTATTCATTTTGCTAAGAGTTTACTGAACAGATGCAGCTGGATTTATCGATTGTGGTGCAGTCAAGATGCACCCTGGAATGCTTCTGTGCAATCAGGATTCCCCATCCAAATGAGAGAAAAACAGAAAAGAAAAAGAAATAGAGTAGAAGAAAGAAAAAAAAAAAGGAAATGAAAAAAGGAAAAAAAAAAGAGAGAGAGAGAGAGGGAGACAGGGAAAAAATAGAAGATAAAAGAGAAGGCTCAGCCCAAATGGGCCCCAAGGTAAGATTCATGAAATATCTAAACAAAAACAGACAAACAAAGAGCCTGATAAAAGTATATGACAAGATATATATGCAAAAAAAGGGAAGAACCTCATCAGAAAGAACCCCAAGTATAAGATTTATATATTATCAGGACAAACACAAATTCACAGAAACACTGGCAGAAGGAAAAATTGGGAGAGTGGTTATAAATTCTCAGTGTGGGCGAGGAAGTTTTTTTGATTCTTCCTGGATGTATGTTGATTTTTTTTTAAGGGACTCAACTTTCCTAAGTTACAGGGGGATTAGAAACTGGTTTGCCTATAGGTGTAGCATTGATTGGGGAAAGGGGATTACCTTGAAGTTTAACTCTATATGTATATTAGAAAATAAAAATTTAAAAAGAATAAACTAGACTAAGCTAAGTTAAAATTTTAAAAAAATTAATAAATAGAAAAGAAAAAGAAAAACACGGGTGTATGTATCAAAAAGTTCAGGTTAGAAGGTTATTAAGGAATTTGATGTACTGGACATCTCAGTGTGATGGCAAATAAGTTAAAAATTATCTGTATGTATTAAAAAAAAGAACCAGAATATTGGTAAAGAGATAAAAATAAAAGTTGTATTTATGAAGTAGTGGTGGTTGTTCTCTTGTAGTTTTCTTTCTTTCTTTTTTTTTTTTTTCTTCTTTCCTGCTTGGTTTTCTGGGGGAGGGCCTGCCACGTGGAACAAACTGCACCCCGACCTTCCTCTAAGAGAGAAGCCTCAGAATGCTCTGCAGAGCTGCTTGCAGAGTCGGTTCTGAGTCATGTTCCCTGGGGATGCAGGAGCTCCTCGTTGTACCCAATACCAGGGCAGTGGCGGCTGTCTGGGCAGCTTCAGACCGCCAGAGAGATTCCAAGCAGAGATCGCACACTGAGATTTTCCCACTGTCCCGGGCTGGGAATGTCTGGTATTTCCGGATGTCAGAGCTCCAGACTAGCACCTATGAGCACCTCTCCCAGGGGAGTGTGTGGGAGGCGAGCCTTTCAGGATTACCATCTGGCCAGGCTCCCAGCCCCTCACAGGAGCTGGAACCCACTTGTTCTCAGGCGTGCTGGCAGCTCAGGTGCGGTGGCAGCTCAGGGACCGTGACCCAATTTCTCCGCCGCACTCTCTCTGGCTCAGTGCCAGGGGAGGCTGTCCTGGGTCGGGGGGACTTAGGTCCCTGTCCCTAACCGCCCCCGATTCCCACTATTTCCCCCTGGGATCCTTTGCTCTTCTTGTTTTTTGAGTGCTTTCAACCAGACTCCAAGTTAATGACGGTCCCCAGATGCAGGGCACTCACGTATTGGGGTATTACTTTCCAATCGGTCACCTCTGGTGGCTCCCTCCCCCTTTTGTTTATCTTCCGATATCAGTCTGATGTCCCCACTCTGCTTTACCTGCCACTGGCGTCTTCTTCTCCTGTAGAGATCCAGACGTGTATAATTCTGATCTCAGGCTGATTTCATGGGTGGTCGGAGTTCTTTGGTAGGTAATCAGCTCACTTTAGGGTACAGGTTGAAACGGCGCCTCCTCCTACATCCCCGCCATCTTGACTCCCCCTTATTCTTTCAATGTTTGGTAGAATTCCCCTCTGAAACTGTCTGGATCTGGGCTCTTGTTTGTTGGGATATTTTGGTGACTGTTTCAATCTCCTTAGTAGTTATGGGTCTGTTCAGGTTTTCTATTTCTTCCTGGTTCAGTTGTGATAGCTTATATTTATATACATTCACTATATACATTTATATATACATTTATTTTTATATATTTTTATAAATTTAATATATTTTTATATATTATATATATACATATAAATATATATATTTATGTACATTCACTATATACATTCACTATACATTTATATACATATATATTTATATACATTCACTATGAATGTATCCATTTCTTCCAGAATGTCAAATTTGCTGGCGTAATTTACTCATAATATGTCCTTCTAATTATTTGCATTTCTTTGGATGTTTGATGTGATCTCTCCTCTTTCATTCATGATTTTATTATTTTAGGTCATTTCTCTTTTCTTTTTGATAAGTCTGGCCAGGTGTTTATCAATCTTATTAATTCTTCCAAAGAACAAGCTCCTAGTTGCCCTGATCTGTTCTTTTGGTTTTTATTTCATTGATTTCTGCTCTGATCTTTATTATTTCTCTTCTCCCACTGGGCTCAGGCTACATTTGTTGTTCTTTTTCCTACTCCTCCAGGTGTAGGTTTAGATTGTGTATTTGAGAACTTTCCTGTTTCTTGAGAAAATCTTGTAGTGCCATATACTTTCCTCTTAGGATGGCCTTGGCTGTGTCCCAAAGGTTTGGGATAGTTGTGTTTTCATTTTCACTTGTTTCAATGGATTTTCCTTATTTCTTCATTAATTTCCTGGTTGACACACTCATTCCTTAGTAGACTGTTCTTTAGCTTCTATGTATTTGAGTTCTTTCCAACTTTCCTCTTGTGCTTGAGCTCTAGTTTCAAAGCATTGTTGTCTGAAAAATTGCAGGGAATGATCCCTATATTTTGGTACCATTTGAAACCTGATTTATGACCTAGGATTTGATATATTCTGGGGAATGTTCCATGTGCACTAGCGAATGCTGTGCATTCTATTGTTTTGGGATGGAATGTTCTGAATATATCTGTTCTGTCCATCTGGTCCAATGTGTCATTTAAACCCTTTCTTTCCTTGTTGATCTTTTGCTTAGATGATCTGTCCATTTCAGTGAGGGATATGTCCAAGTCCCCTACCATTATTGTTTTATTCTGCATGTGTTTCTTTGGTTTTGTTATTAATTGATTTATATAGTTGCCTGCTCCCATGTTAGGGCATAGTTATTTAAAATTGTTAGATCTTTTTGTTAGACAGACCCTTTAAGTATGATATAAGTATCCACATTTTATCAGCTAAGTCACACAGCTATTGCTTGTGTGAGTAATCAAGAAAACATACTTATCCCATATATTTGGAAGAGGTGTGTGTTTGAGAGTGAGTTAATATTTCTTAACTAATAATTTAATCTATGCAAATTCTGTTCAGTTTTTCAATACATATTATATGGGATCAGCTATTTGTCAGATATAGAAGTCAGTTTTTAATGTATATTCATTTGAGTACAGAGAGGCAGAAACAGACACAAACACAGATAATGCCACTCTATGAGAGGAAAAAGTAAAGCAAAATCAAAAATTAAACAACAACAACAACAACAAAAAAACACAAAAACTCTAATAACCCAAAAGTACAACATGTAGAAAAATGTTGGTGTATTTAAATTGGAGGAACAGGGAGAGATTGTCTTTTATAGAGACCTCTCAGTACAGAACTAAGGAAATTAAAAGTGAATATGCATATGCCTGATAATAAAGTGTTCAAAGGAATTGAACTAATTTCCTAAAGCAGGAACCTTGTAAGAATGTCCAAAAAATGAAAATTAGGAAAATATTATGGAATATAATAAAATGTATATTTATTCTAGAATTTGCATGGGTAAGTAAAAGACCCAGAATAACCAACAATATATTAAAGGGAAGAACAAAGTTGGTCCGATAAAACAGAATAGCAAGAATTGTGATAAAGCTGCAGTAATCAAGGCAGTGTGATGTTGGCAAAATAGTAGACATGTAGATCATCAGAAAAGAATAGAACCCAGAGATAGACACACACTAATATAATAACTTGATCTTCGACAAATAAGCAAAAACAAAACAAATGGAGAAATGTAGTCTTTTCAATAAAGCTGCTGGAAGAACTGCTTGTACATAAGAATTAATTCTTCATTTCTCCATAATGAGGTAGGTGAATTTCATTAGAATTGAAAACTTTTGCCATGTGAAAGACTATGTCTAGAGCGTAAGGATGTAAGAAGCACATTTTGAGATCTTACTAACAAAACCACATCTGTTATCCAAAATATTCAAATAATTTTTTTTAAGATTTTATTTATTTATTTGACTGACAGAGATCACAAGTAGGCAGGAAGGCAGGCAGAATGAAAGAGGAAGGGAAGCAGACTCCCTGCTGAGCAGAGAATCTGAAGTGGTGCTCAATCCCAGGACCCTGGGATCATGACCTGAGCCAAAGGCAGGGACTTTAACCCACTGAACCACCCAGGATCCCCTACTCAAAGAATTCTTAAAGTCAACAATAAGGAAACACCTTGATTTAAAAAAAAAAATGGACCAAATACCATAAGAGACACTATACCCCCCAAATTAAATAAAAATAAATAAATAAATATAGATGGAAAATAAGCATGTGATAAGATGCTTCACATATTATGTTGCATGAAAATACATTAACATACATTGCACATCTATCAGAGTATCCAAAATCCAGAACACTAACAACAACAAATGTGGACCAGGATGTGAAGCAACAGTGACTCTCATTCACTGCTGGTAGGAAAGCAAAATTCTACAGCCATTTTCAAAAATAGCTTGTCAGTTTCTCATTAAACTCAACAAACTCTCACCACACAATCTAGCAATTATCCAAAATAATTGAAAATTCATTGTTCACACAAAAACCTCATGTGGATATTATTCATAATTGATAAAACTCAGTAGCAACCCTCAAGTCCTCCAGTAAGTGAATGGTTAAGTAAACCATTGTGTATCCAGAAAATGAAATATTGTTCTACACTAAAAGTAAACAGCACTTATCAAGACATAAAAAGACATGGAAGAACCTTAAACACATACTAAGAAATGAAAGAACCCAAACTGAAAAGGCCACATAATGTATGATTCCAGCTATATAATATTTCTTGTCAAAAGGACAAAACCATGGAGACAGGGATTGGGGAGGGATAGGGGTTAAAAAGTGGAAAACAGAAGTTTTTTGGGATGATGAATCTATCCTCTATTATACTATAGTAATGAATCCAAGTCATTATACATTTGTTCAAACCTATAGAATGTATAATACCAGGCATAACTCTTAGGTTAACCATGCTTTTTGGTAACTGAGATGAATCAGTGTGGGCTTATCAAATGTAACAAATGTAACACCATGGTGAGGGATGTTTATAATGAGTGAGACCAGGGATGTGTGGGGAAGAGGTATATGAAA
This sequence comes from Meles meles, assembly GCF_922984935.1. Taxonomy (NCBI): domain Eukaryota; kingdom Metazoa; phylum Chordata; class Mammalia; order Carnivora; family Mustelidae; genus Meles; species Meles meles. The sequence goes on from NW_025721529.1 coordinate 7,406, forward strand.
ATCTTTGTATCTTCCTTGCAATTTTGTTGTGAATCTGAAACTACTCTAAAAATAAAGTTTACAAAAATAAAAAGAATACAAGTGTATACATTTGGACAAATGTTACTCATAAATATAATTCATTATGATAAATAAAATACCAGAAAATTGAATCTATCAGTAGACAAGTGAATGCTATATTTAAACATACTTTAATAATTGCAGATTCCAAAGATGTACCAGTTTTAGGATTAATTCAATTTTTTTTTCATTGAAAATTATGTCATTCATGTTGTCAGCTCCTAATTTAGGTTTTACCATTAGAAGAGTAAACGACATCTTATTTTAATGTTCAGAAGCCTGCATTCTAATGAGGGACTGTGCCACGAATGCATATATAAATGTACAGATAATACAATTCAAACAATGGCAACAGTTATGTACTTAAAAACAGCAAGACAATGGATAGAATGTTATGACACACTCTGTCTGCCTGTGCTCACTCGTGCTGCTCTCTCCCTCTTTTTCTAAAAAAAAAAAAAAAAGGAATGCTATGGCACTCTTAAGTTGTTTGGTCAACCGAAGTTCTTTTATCAGTAATATTTGAAAAATATCTGAATGTGCTGAGGGAGCTAACTGAAGGCCATTTATGCAGAAAAGAAGTTTTAAGAGAGGGAACAGCAGTGCAAAGACCTTGAGACCATGAGGAAAAACAAACAGGACAGCAGTACAAATCCAGTGAGGGAGGGGCATACTATGGGTAAGTTCTGAGATAAGCAATTTATGGAAGTTTATACGATTTGGTTTTATTTAAAATCTATTGGATAAATTTCAGTAGAGAAATGTGTCACCTGGCTAATTTTTCTAGAGAATACTTCTGGATGTGTCATGGAGATATCTTAGAAGAAAAAAAAAAAAGATGAAAATCAGAAGAATGGTTAAAAGTTCTTCACGGTACCAAGGCAAGGGACAATGGTGTCTGAGTCTAAGAATCTGCAGGGGAGATGCTAAGAAGTGAATGTATGGAACCTGTTCTAAAGATGCAGTGAACAGCTATGCTGGCAAATTAGATATAAGGTAAGATGTGGGTCATATATACAGTGTATATATATATACAGTGTATATATATTACTCAGTAATATATGCCTCGGTACCAAGGCAAGGGACAATGGTGTCTGAGTCTAAGAATCTGCAGGGGAGATGCTAAGAAGTGAATGTATGGAACCTTTTCTAAAGATACAGTGAACAGCTATGCTGGCAAATTAGATATAAGGTAAGATGTGGGTCATATATACAGTGTATATATATATACAGTGTATATATATTACTCAGTCATCAGAAAGAATGAATTCCTACCATTGACATTGACGTGGATGAAATGAGAGTATTATACTAAGTGAAATAAGTTAACCAGAGAAAGAAAATTATTATACACTTTCACTCATATGTGGAATATAAGGTATAGTTCTGAAGACAATACAGGAAAGGAGGGAAAACTGAATGGACAAACCATGAAAAACTCTTGACTCTGGGAAACAAATCGAGATTTGGAGATAGAGGGGAAGGTAGGGGATTGGGTAATATTGTGATGGGCATTAATGCAGGCACATGGTGTGATAAGCCCTGGATGTCATTTGCAACTAATGAATCATTGAATATTATATCAAAACCTAATAATGTAGTGTATGTTGGCTAATTGAATTTAAATTAAAAAAAATATGTTAGAGAAAGAGAAGAGTCAATAATGTTTTTAAATTAGAGAAAAACTATGACATCACACAAATGGGGATAAAATTTTTGTTAAACAGGAATACAAATTCCCATAGAAAACTAAAAGCAGGGCGCCTGGGTGGCTCAGTGGGTTAAGCCGCTGCCTTCGGCTCAGGTCATGATCTCAGGGTCCTGGGATCGAGTCCAGCATCAGGCTCTCTGCTCAGCAGGGAGCCTGCTTCCCTGTCTCTCTCTCTGCCTGCCTCTCTGTCTACTTGTGACCTCTCTCTGTCAAATAAATAAATAAAATCTTAAAAAAAAGAAAACTAAAAACAACACACACACACACACACACACACACACACATTTTTTGTATTGCAGTCCAAAAAGAGTCTATAGTATAGTAAAAGCCATAGTTATATTGTACGAAAAAATAAAACACTTAATAGTATCAGGGCATTAAATACCAGATAACATGCATTTTTAAAAAGATTTTATTTATTGATTAGACAGAGAGATAGAGAGCATAAGTAAACAGAGTGACAGGCAGAAGGAGAGGGAGAAGCAGGTCCTCCACTGAGCAGGGAGTCCAGTGCAGGCTCAATTCCAGGATCCTGGGATCATGACGTGAGCCAAAGGCAGCCGCCTAACTGAATAAGCCACCCAGAAGCCCAAAAGGTAACATGCATTTATCTCAACATTATCCTAGAAGCAGCGACCATGCATAGGGGTAGTAATTATCTCTGAAAACAAATGAACAAAAATATTAGCTTTTCCAAAACAAGCAAAATCAATCATTGTGTATGATATAAATTATCTAGAATATAGTTGGATTTTACTGGGAAACCGTAAGAATGATTAGAAAGTGTAGGAGACACCCAATTAATATAGAAAAATGACAGACCCTAGAGAGTTAGAAATTCTACTTTATGGTTACAAATGTACCAAAACTTACACGTCTTGAACATAAATTCGTCAAGAAATTTGTAGTATTTATATATGGTCAATTTTTCCCTGGAACTTTGTGAAGGAGGAGGTAAGTAAATGTATTATGTTTCTACAAGTTAAGGACGATTATAGAGTATAGGATAGAACATACAATTGTAACTCCATTCCAATGGACTCCATAAAAGTTGTGGAATTCTAATTCAAATTATAATTTTTCTAGGGTCCTTTTGGGGGTATTCATTTGAATTTGAAGTGCAGGGATATCATGATGAAGCTACATACACAAATAACACGTTTCCATGAATAATTATCATGTTCTAATATGCACCCTTAACCCACTACCCAGTGCACATTTTTAAAATCTGCTACATCACATCCTTGAATACCTGTCTCTAACAATATGAGTTTGCTTGCTTGCTTTCTCTCTTTCTTTCTTTTCTTCTTTCTTTAAAATGTAGGCCTCTTTCAATATGTGTATTATTCCATAATATAGTCTTAAACATTTAACGACAATTTCTTAATTTAATAAAATACTCAATGCTAAAAGTTCAATGATTCGTGTACATATATGTACAAATCATAATCCAGAAGAAATGCATCTAGTTAATTTAATACATTTTAAGTCTCTTTTAGTATATACATTATCCTCCTCACTTAAAAATAGTATTATCTGTTAAAGAAGCTGAGTTATTTATTCTATAGAATAACATTCACCCTAGATTTTTCTGGTTTAATATCCATATTGTTAAGGAGCAAGAACTTTGTTTATTGCTTGTGGATTATTCCAAGTAATATAAGAGAGAAATCAGCAACATGAACTTACTGTTAGTTAGCAGAATATATTGTAAAATGCTGTTATAAGTGAAGAGTATAGTTCTCATGTAATAAATAAACAAACAGTACAGAGGATCAGAATTCAAAGCCCTGAAGATAACACAAATGAATTTAACACAAAAGAAGGGAAGGCTACACAAAAAAATGATGATAACAGTGTGTTATTGAAAAGCATAACCAGGAAAATTGGTGAGTCAATCTGGAATAAAAAAAAATTCAGATTCTACAATTAACACCAAATTCCCAAATTAACTTCAAATAGGTTAAACTTCAAAATTTTCACTCTGAAATCATAAAAGTACTAGAAAAATATAGATATTTTTGTTTTATTATTTTCTGAAAAGGGGAGTCATCTTTTCTTAACATGACACATAAAAGAAACCCTACAAAATCTACTTAAAGTATTTTGAAATTTAAGAAATGAACTTTTAGTTCTGGGTGCAATTGTAAATGGGATTGACTCCTTAATTTCTCTTTCTTCTGTCTTTTTGTTGGTGTACAGAAATGCAACTGGTTTCTGTGCATTGATTTAATATCCTGACACTTTACTGAATTCCTGTACAAGTTCTAACAGCTATAAGATACCTAGGAATAAACCTAACCAAAGAGGCTAAGAATCTATATGCAGAAAACTATAAAGTACTCATGAAAGAAATTGAGGAAGACACAAAGAAATGGAAAAATGTTCCATGATCCTGGATTGGAAGAATAAATATTGTGAAAATGTCCATGCTACCTAAAGCAATCTGCACATTTAAGGCAATCCCTATCAAAATACCATCCATTTTTTCCAAAGAAATGGAACAAATAATCCTCAAATTTATATGGAACCAGAAAAGACCTCAAATAGCCAAAGGAATATTGAAAAAGAAAGCCAAAGTTGGTGGCATCACAATTCCGGACTTCAAGCTCTATTACAAAGCTGTCATCATCAAGACAGCATGGTACTGGCACAAAAACAGACATATAGATCAATGGAACAGAATAGAGAGCCCAGAAATCGACCCTCAACTCTAGGGTCAACTAATCTTCGACAAAGCAGGAAAGAATGTCCAATGGAAAAAAGACAGCCTCTTCAATAAATGGTGCTGGGAAAATTGGACAGCCACATGCAGAAAAATGAAATTGGACCATTTCCTTACACCACACACGAAAATAGACTCCAAATGGATGAAGGACCTCAATGTGAGAAAGGAATCCATCCAAATCCTTGAGGAGAATGCAGGCAGCAACCTCTTCGACCTCAGCCGCAGCAACATCTTCCTAGGAACAACGGCAAAGGCAAGGGAAGCAAGGGCAAAAATGAACTGTTGGGATTTCATCAAGATCAAAAGCTTTTGCACAGCAAAGGAAACAGTTAACAAAACCAAAGACAACTGACAGAATGGGAGAAGATATTTGCAAACGACATATCAGATAAAGGACTAGTATCCAAATTCTATAAGGAACTTAGTAAACTGAACACCCAAAGAACAAACAATCCAATCAAGAAATGGGCAGAGGACATGAACAGACATTTCTGCAAAGAAGACATCCAGATGGCCAATAGACACATGAAAAAGTGCTCCACATCACTCGGCATCAGGGAAATAGAAATCAAAACCACAATGAGATATCACCTCACACCAGTCAGAATGGCTAAAATGAACAAGTCAGGAAATGACAGATGCTGGCGAGGATGCGGAGAAAGGGGAACCCTCCTCCACTGTTGGTGGGAATGCAAGCTGGTGCAACCACTCTGGAAAACAGCATGGAGGTTCCTCAAAATATTGAAAATAGAACTACCCTATGACCCAGCAATTGCACTACTGGGTATTTACCCTAAAGATACAAACGTAGTGATCCGAAGGGGCACGTGCACCCGAATGTTTATAGCAGCAATGTCGATAATAGCTAAACTATGGAAAGAACCTAGATGTCCATCAACAGATGAATGGATAAAGAAGAGGTGGTATATATACACAATGGAATACTATGCAGTCATCAAAAGAAATGAAATTTTGCCATTTGCAATTACGTGGATGGAACTAGAGGGTATCATGCTTAGTGAAATAAGTCAATCAGAGAAAGACAACCATCATATGATCTCCCTGATATGAGGACATGGAGATGCAACATGGGGGGTTAGGGAGATAGGAGAAGAATAAATGGCACTCAATGGGATTGGGAGGGAGACAAATCATCAGTGACTCTTAATCTCACAAAACAAACTGAGGGTTTCTGGGGGGAGGGGGTGTTGGGATAGGGGGAGTGGGGTCATTGACATTGGGGAGGGTATGTTCTGTGGTGAGTGCTGTGAAGTGTGCAAACCTGGCGATCCACAGACCTGTACCCCTGGGGATAAAAATACATTATATGTTTATAAAAAATAAGAAATAAATAAAAAATTAAAAAAATTAATGACAATTGATATGTCTCATCATCTAGAAGAAAAGAATATTTTATGTGAATATCTTTTTCTTTAGTTTCATAGGCATGACTTGGTGAAAGAATTCTTCACAGTCTAAAACACACACTTCAAATGGTTGCTTAGTCTGCTGAGTCCTCTGAGGTCAAAAGAAATTATAGTGACTTCATGAGTTTAATTCAACTTACATTTAAAAAAGAAAACATGGGATTAGTCTCAAACATATTATTTAAGGAAATACATTTCATTTTGATGATTATGTAGATTGAATTCTCTTATGCTTCTGATTTGTGCATAACTCAGTTGGGACTATTTCAGAGATAGCTTTACAATTAATATATTTCTTTTTTTTTAAAGATTTTATTTATTTATTTGACAGATAGAGATCACAAGTAGGGAGAGAGGCAGGCAGAGAGAGAGAGAGAGGAGGAAGCAGGCTCCCTGCCAAGCAGAGAGCCCAATGCGGGGCTCAATCCCAGGACCCTGGGATCATGACCTGAGTGAAAGGCAGAGGCTTTAACCCACTGAGCCACCCAGGTGCCCCACAATTAACATATTTCTTAAATGATCTATAAAAAGAGCATGGGTGTAAGTATTTGAGATTTTTTTGGTCATATTAAATTTGAATCATCACAGGTTTACAAGGACAATGGGTGTGGAAGTCATCTTGCCATAGTGTTATAGGATCTGAGTTTGATAGCAATATATACCTCCTTCTTAAAAAAGCATAACCTTGGAATAACCTTGTGTTCTTAATTGGGCTAGTGAACATGTATATTATTTCTTATTTAAATCTTAATATTTTACATTATGGTTATCACTAATTTTTACCCCAAAATATTTTTGAAATGATAAATGTGTGTAATATAGGTAAAGGATTTCAGAAAATAAAAATACATGGTGAGAATTTTATGCAGTTCTATTACAATAAAGTATTAAGTAAGTTGTATGGTTTCAAACAAGTCCTGGTTTTTATTAATAATATCATTCTGATATTTACTTTATCACTGCCTAGTATTATGAAGTAGGGAGCAGAGTTTCTATATGCTTGGCTTTAATTCTTACTCATTTCTTTAGTTTCTATCTGCTGACATGATTTATCTGAGAATTTTAATTAAACAAATGGACATTAAATATTTTAATAAAGTAGAATTTAATATTCAGGGAACATTGGAGAACGGTATGGAAATACATGTCAGGAGAGATAAAGATCAGAAGTTATAATGATATTAACTACAAATATGCTTCTATGTTTGATAAAGATGTTTAGTTATGAACTTTTAATTTTCCGTTTATGGATCTCATATTTCGTTCTCAAATATTTTATGATGTATCTAATATTAATATTGAAACTTTACACTTTCTAAAGGTTCTGATTTGGATCAAACACACTTTGTTTATTTATTTATTATTCATTAATGTATTCATTCCCCAGTGCCTTTGTCCTGATAGCTCTGGGATGATTCAAAGTCAATGTAATGCCAAATAAATCTCAAATGTGTACATCTATATGATATTTCCAGAAATCCTTTACATAATATCTGCACGACTCAGGCAGGTCAGAACTATCTGAAGTAAAATACACGGGCATATAAGAAAAAATACATATAATTCAGTCTGCATAATCATTGATATAAAACACTTTCATTAAAATATAGTTTCTGAGACTACTGGAAGGTTTTACTTGTAAACATGAATACATGGATCAAGGCACTGCAATTATCTTCTAACTCATTTCAGTGGAATCAGTAGGCTAAACACTTATTTGATGGCTCAGAGTTTTTTACTGTGAATGATAGTTCTTTGCCATCACCATGCCATGTCTGAGAGTGGGAAGAAAAAAAAAAAAAACAGATCTAACCTTGAAAGCAATTTTCCCACTAGATCCACAGACACATAAATTGTATTTCACCAGGACCGGGGCAGCTCAGTAAGTTAAATGCCTGCTTTCGGGTCAGGCCATGATCCCAAGACCCTGGCATTGATCCCCAAGTCTGGCTCTCTGCTCAGTGGGGAGTCAGCTTCTCCCTCCCCCTCTGCTCTCCACACCCACCCCTCATGCTCGCTCTCACTCTCTCATAAATAAATGAATAAAATCTTAAATAAAATAGAACTGGGTTGCACTACGACAACTATTGAAGGGTTTGAGCAATGAAGGGCATGCCTCCGTTCCGAATCCACCTTCATTTATGCAGAAGGGTAATCAGGAAAAGAGAATAATAACAGTAAAAACAACACCAAAAGGAAGTATTTTTTAAATTTTTTTATTTGTTTATTTACAGCATAACAGTGTTCATTGTTTTGGCATAACACCCAGTGCTCCATGCAGTACGTGCCCTCGCTATTACCCACCACCTGGTTCCTCAACCTCCCACCCCTCCCCCCGCCCCTTCAAAACCCTCTGGTTGTTTTTCAGAGTCCATAGTCTCTCATGGTTCATCTCCCCTTCCAGTTTCCCTCAACTCCCTCTCCTCTCCATCTCCCCATGTCCTCCGTGTTATTTGTTATGCTCCACAAATAAGTGAAACCATATGATACTTGACTCTCTCTGCTTGACTTACTTCGCTCAGCATAATCTCCTCCAGTCCCGTCCATGTTGCTACAAAAGCTGGGTATTCATCCTTTCTGATGGAGGCATAATACTCCATCGTGTATATGTACCACATCTTCCTTATCCATTCATCCGTTGAAGGGCATCTTGGTTCTTTCCACAGTTTGGCGACCGTAGCCATTGCTGCAATAAACATCGGGGTACAGATGGCCCTTCTTTTCACTACATCTGTACCTTTGGGGTAAATACCCATCAGTGCAATTGCAGGGTCATAGGGAAGCTCTATTCTTAATTTCTTCAGGAGTCTCCACACTGTTCTCCAAAGTGGCTGCACTAACTTGCATTCCCACAAACAGTGGAAGAGGGTTCCCCTTTCTCCACATCCTCTCCAACACACGTTGTTTCCTGTCTTGCTAATTTTGGCCATTCTAACTGGTGTCAGGTGGTATCTCAATGTGGTTTTAATTTGAATCTCCCTGATGGCTAGTGATGATGAACATTTTTTCACGTGTCTGATAGTCATTTGTATGTCTTCATTGGAGAAGTGTCTGTTCATATCTTCTGCCCATTTTTCGATATGATTATCTGTTTTGTGTGTGTTGAGTTTGAGAAGTTCTTTATAGATCCTGGATATCAACCTTTTGTCTGTACTGTCATTTGCAAATATCAAAAAGAAGTATTTTTTGGGTGTTCTGTGCCAGGCAATATTGTGAATTGCTTGCCTACACTTATTAATTTAATTATCCAAAATCATCCTCAGCTCTATGTACCATCACCATTCACAATAGAAAAGTGGGAGCAAACCTCAGAAAAAAAGAAAACAAACAATTCTGATTATCCTATTTATGTTGGTAAGCCATTCTTCCTTAGTCCCATTCCATCAGCACATTCCACTTTGACTCTCTTGCTAAATGTTGGAAAACGGAGGACACACACCCATTTTTATAACACGGGAAGGTTTTGTTTTGTCTGTTTTGTTTTGTTTTCTTTTGAGCCAGACTCTGAGCTTTTCATAACAATCCTAAGTAGTTTACATTTGTTACTTATAATACATTTAAAATAGTTTTTGTGAACAATATCAAGTTCAAATAAAAAAAAACAAATACCATCATTACTAAAAGTATTTGATCTAAATTTAGATGTTGAATTATCTTTTTTATTGTGTTATGTTAGTCACCATACAATACATCATTAGTCTTTTTTTTTTTAAGACTTTATTTATTTGTTTGACGGACAGAGAGAGAGAGAAAGAGATCACAAGTAGGCAGAGAGCAAGCAGAGGGGGAGGGGGAAGAAGCCTCCCTGCTTAGCAGAGAGCTCAATGCAGGGCTTAATCCCAGGACCCTGAGATCATCACTTGAGCCTAAGGCAGAGGTTTAACCCAGTGAGCACCAGGTGCCCCACATCATCAGTTTCCGATGTAGTGTTCAATGAGTCATTGTTTGTGTATAGCACCTATTGCTCCATGCAATATGTGCCCTCCTTTTTTTTTTTTTTTTTTTAGATTTATTTATTTGACAGACAGAGATTACAAGTAGGCAGAGAGGCAGGCAGAGAGAGAGAGAGGAGGAAGCAGGCTCCCAGCCAAGCAGAGAGCCCGATGCGGGGCTCGATCCCAGGACCCTGGGATCATGACCTGAGCTGAAGGCAGAGGCTTTAACCTGCTGAGCCACCCAGGCGCCCCCAATATGTGCCCTCCTTAATAGCCACCACTAGACTCACCCACCCTCCCACCCTCCTCCCTTCTAACACTCTGAGTTTGTCTTTTGGAGGGGGATAGGAACCATGAGAGACTGTGGACTCCAGGAATGATCTTAAAGGTAGTAAAGACATCAGCTTTAGGGACGTTGGCTTGTACAGACCCTTCCAAAGATCCTATCTTAACTGAACGTTGTATTTTTTTTTTCTTAAAGAAAGCACCAAAGACTGTCCATTTCAGGATTCTGAAATTATAGTTTTGTCCCATGATAGTCTTAAGTTATTTCCAGCAATGACTAACCTTGATGTAAGTGTTGATGACTTATGGGATTCAAACTTTATTTAAAAGCTGAGATCTGAATTACATAATTCCTTTTTGTCCCCTCTGAGGACAAGCAGGTGTGATTTATTGCTGACATTTTCTTTGGGGAGAAAGCCTTTTCACAACTAAGTCATTTTATAGGAAAGTAAGAGTCACTAAATTTTTTTTTCCATTTTATTTATTTTTTCAGCGTAACAGTATTCATTCTTTTTGCACAACACCCATTGCTCCATGCAAAACGTGCCCTCCCCATTACCCACCACCTGTTCCCCCAACCTCCCACCCCTGACCCTTCAAAACCCTCAGGTTGTTTTTCAGAGTCCATAGTCTCTTATGGTTCGCCTCCCCTTCCAAATTTTTTTTTTAATAAACATATAATGTATTTTTATCCCAGGGGTACAGGTCTGTGAATACAATAAAGTGTTTTATAAGTTCTATGTTTTCAGATGAGTCCTGGTTATTATTAATACTTTCATTTTGATATTTACCTTCTCACTGCCTAATAATATTTAAGGAGATGACATAGTTTCTATACGTTAGGCTTTCATTCCTACTCATTTCTTTATTTTCTATCTGTGGATATGATTATCTGACACTTTTGAATTAAAAAATGGATATTAAATATTTTAATAAAGTAGAATTTAAAATTCAGGGGAAGTTGGGGGATGATAATGTGGGAATATGTGTCAGCTGTGATAAAAATTAGAAGAGGTTTTATTATGATGAAAATAACTACAAATATAATTGCTTATTAGTTAAATTTGTTTTGGTGTAAGTGTTCAACTTTCAGTTTATGGATCTCCTATTTAATTTGTTCTTAAATCTTCCATGATGATTCTAAATTTTAATATTGGTACTTCTTTCTTACCAAAATTTCTGGTTTTGGATTACACATACTTAATATAGTATTGTTCTTAGAAGTGTTTAAGATAGTGCTATCCGTAATTACTTTGCTCATATTGGATTTCCAAGCCATTGCTTAATACACCAGTGGTATATTGTAATTATATTTATTTAGGATTGAGAATTGTAAGTTTTAAATTAGTGAACATAATATCATACAAGCTGTCATTCCTCAATGTTTACTTTTTATTAAAGGGAATTGAGCCACTCATTAGGAATTTTAACTGTATGTAGAAATTTATCCTGGAAGTTGTAGTAGGATTCTGGGAGTAATGTTTTTTTTTTTCTTTTGGGGAAAGAAGATGCATGATATATTTTATGTGCCTCTAATTGCAACTCCAACTTTGGCACACATTCCTCATCTATCAGGAGAAATATTTTCTTGATGTATAACACATTAAATGTTGCATAGCTTAAAATTAACTTCTTCATATTTATGGAAATGTTTTTACAGCATTCAATGTTTTTAGTATTTAGCATAGTATTATTTTTTGGAAACAGAACTGGCAAAAAACCTGATTAGAAAATATGTATATGTTTTACAAAGGCCTAAGTATTCTGTAATTATTGAAATGTTTTGTATTCATACTTTATTACTGCTGTTATAGACTAAAGTTGAGTGATTTAACATTGGGGAGAACTTCTTACAGCATTCAATGGTTCACGTGCATACCACAGTATTATCCTTGGATTCAGAGATGGAAGGAAGCTGGAATAAAGAACTCTTTTTATGCTTAACAAATGGCCTAAGCATTCTGTACTTTTCCAAAAGAAAGTAAGACGAGGAAACATGTATTTTTCAAACTGGACAGAAATTTAAATTACTTTTAGGATGCCCATAAAAACACTGGGAAATTGGCCACAAATTGGACAATCTGGAAGAAATGGATGCATTCCTAGAGACATATAAACTACCACAACTGAACCAGGAAGAAATAGAAAACCTGAACAGGCCCATAACCAGTAAGGAGATTGAAACAGTCATCAAAAATCTCCAAACAAACAAAAGCCCAGGGCCAGACGGCTTCCCAGGGGAATTCTACCAAACATTTAAAGAAGAACTCATTCCTATTCTCCTGAAACTGTTCCAAAAATTAGAAATGGAAGGAAAACTTCCAAACTCATTTTATGAGGCCAGCATCACCTTGATCCCAAAACCAGACAAGGATCCCACCAAAAAAGAGAACTACAGACCAATATCCTTGATGAACACAGACGCAAAAATTCTCGCCAAAATACTAGCCAATAGGATTCAACAGTACATTAAAAGGATTATTCACCACGATCAAGTGGGATTTATTCCAGGGCTGCAGGGTTGGTTCAACATCCGCAAATCAATCAATGTGATAGAACACATTAATAAAAGAAAGAACAAGAACCATATGATACTCTCAATAGATGCTGAAAAAGCATTTGACAAAGTACAGCATCCCTTCCTGATCAAAACTCTTCAAAGTGGAGGGATAGAGGGCACATACCTCAATATTATCAAAGCCATCTATGAAAAACCCACCGCAAATATCATTCTCAATGGAGAAAAACTGAAAGCTTTTCCGTTAAGGTCAGGAACACGGCAGGGATGTCCATTATCACCACTGCTATTCAACATAGTACTAGAAGTCCTAGCCTCAGCAATCAGACAACAAAAAGAAATTAAAGGCATCCAAATTGGTAAAGAAGAAGTCAAACTATCACTCTTCACAGATGATATGATACTATATGTGGAAAACCCAAAAGACTCCACTCCAAAACTGCTAGAACTTGTTCAGGAATTCAGTAAAGTGTCAGGATATAAAATCAATGCACAGAAATCAGTTGCATTTCTGTACACCAACAACAAGACTGAAGAAAGAGAAATTAAGGAGTCAATCCCATTTACAATTGTACCCAAAACTATAAGATACCTAGGAATAAACCTAACCAAAGAGACTAAGAATCTATACACAGAAAATTATAAAGTACTCATGAAAGAAATTGAGGAAGACACAAAAAAATGGAAAAATGTTCCATGCTCCTGGATTGGAAGAATAAATATTGTGAAAATGTCTATGCTACCTAAAGCAATCTACACATTTAATGCAATCCCTATCAAAATACCATCCATTTTTTTCAAAGAAATGGAACAAATAATCCTAAAATTTATATGGAACCAGAAAAGACCTCGAATAGCCAAAGGAATATTGAAGAACAAAGCCAAAGTTGGTGGCATTACAATTCCGGACTTCAAGCTCTATTACAAAGCTGTCATCATCAAGACAGCATGGTACTGGCACAAAAACAGACACATAGATCAGTGGAACAGAATAGAGAGCCCAGAAATCGACCCTCAGCTCTATGGTCAACTAATCTTCGACAAAGCAGGAAAGAATGTCCAATGGAAAAAAGACAGCCTCTTCAATAAATGGTGCTGGGAAAATTGGACAGCCACATGCAGAAAAATGAAATTGGACCACTTCCTTACACCACACACAAAAATAGACTCCAAATGGATGAAGGACCTCAATGTGAGAAAGGAATCCATCAAAATCCTTGAGGAGAATGCAGGCAGCAACCTCTTCGACCTCAGCCGTAGCAACATCTTCCTAGGAACAACGGCAAAGGCAAGGGAAGCAAGGGCAAAAATGAACTGTTGGGATTTCATCAAGATCAAAAGCTTTTGCACAGCAAAGGAAACAGTTAACAAAACCAAAAGACAACTGACAGAATGGGAGAAGATATTTGCAAACGACATATCAGATAAAGGGCTAGTATCCAAAATCTATAAGGAACTTAGCAAACTCAACACCCAAAGAACAAACAATCCAATCAAGAAATGGGCAGAGGACATGAACAGACATTTCTGCAAAGAAGACATCCAGATGGCCAACAGACACATGAAAAAGTGCTCCACGTCACTCGGCATCAGGGAAATACAAATCAAAACCACAATGAGATATCACCTCACACCAGTCAGAATGGCTAAAATTAACAAGTCAGGAAATGACAGATGCTGGCGAGGATGTGGAGAAAGGGGAACCCTCCTCCACTGTTGGTGGGAATGCAAGCTGGTGCAACCACTCTGGAAAACAGCATGGAGGTTCCTCAAAATGTTGAAAATAGAACTACCCTATGACCCAGCAATTGCACTACTGGGTATTTACCCTAAAGATACAAACATAGTGATCCGAAGGGGCACGTGTACCCGAATGTTTATAGCAGCAATGTCTACAATAGCCAGACTATGGAAAGAACCTAGATGTCCATCAACAGATGAATGGATAAAGAAGATGTGGTATATATACACAATGGAATACTATGCAGCCATCAAAAGAAATGAAATCTTGCCATTTGTGACGACGTGGATGGAACTAGAGCGTATCATGCTTAGTGAAATAAGTCAATCGGAGAAAGACAACTATCATATGATCTCCCTGATATGAGGACATGGAGAAGCAACATGGGGGGGTAGGAGATAGGAGAAGAATAAATGAAACAAGATGGGATTGGGAGGGAGACAAACCATAAATGACTCTTAATCTCACAAAACAAACTGGGGGTTGCTGCGGGGAGGTGGGATTGGGGGAGGGGGAGCGGGCTATGGACATTGGGGAGGGGAAGCGAACCATAAGAGACTATGGACTCTGAAAAACAACCTGAGGGTTTTGAAGGGTCAGGGGTGGGAGGTTGGGGCAACCTGAGGTTTTTGAAGGGTCAGGGGTGGGAGGTTGGGGGAACAGGTGGTGGGTAATGGAGAGGGCACGTTTTGCATGGAGCACTGGGTGTTGTGCAAAAAGAATGAATACTGTTACGCTGAAAAAATAAATAAAATGAAACTCAAAAAAAATAAAAAATAAAAAAAAAATAAAAACAAAAACAAAAAAACAAAAAAAAAAAACCACTGGGAAATTGATTGGGATTAATTCATCTAGTGATCAAAAGAGAAAAAAAAAGTGAAGGCTAAGGGAAATTGAGCAACCTTACATTCTCTAAAATGTGCCCTGTGTGTAACGATTTTGACTAAACTCTGATTTTGACTAAACTCTGATCATACAGGACTTACTCTCTGAAAGTTACTGTAATAAGATAATTTGTTTTCCCCTCATCTAAGGAAGAAAATAGAAGTGGCGTACGGTCTTGAAATTTCATTTGGCTGAGAAAATGCTATGGAGGCAATAAAAGCATGTAGTAATAATCACTTTCTTTTTCCTTAAAGGATTTTCATGGAATCTCGGGATATGATCTGTTCTGATGTGTTTCAGTTTAAACTATGAAGACGGGAAACCAATGTGTAGAAACAGATTTTATACTTTCTGGTCTTTTCCAATATGGTCAAATGGACACTTTCCTCTTTGTTGCCATTGTAACCCTCTTTTCAGTGGCTCTGGTGGGGAATATCATACTGGTCCTTCTCATTCAGTTGGACATCATACTCCACACTCCAATGTCCTACTCAGTCAGCTCTCCTTTATTGACATGATGTACATCTCCACCACCGTGCCCAAGATGACCACTGACTTCCTGACAAAGAGTAAGATCATTACATTTTTAGGTTGTGAAATTCAAGCATTTGTATTCTTGACACTTGGTGGAACTGAAGCCCTTCTCCTTGGTTTCATGTCCTATGATTGATATGTAGCCATCTGTCACCCTTTACACTATCCTGTACTTATGAGCAAGAATATCTGTTGGTTCATGGTCACATGCACATGGGGCAGTAGCTCTATCAATGCTTTAGTGCATACGTTGTATGCTTTTCAACTTCCATTTTGTAGGTCTCGAATTGTTAACCACCTTTTCTGTGAAGTTCCATCTCTGGTACCACTGGTGTGTCAGGATACTTCCCAGTATGAGCATACAATCCTCCTAAGTGGGTTTATCATTCTGCTGCTACCATTCATGGCCATTCTAGCTTCCTATGTCCGTATACTTACTGTGGTGTTCCAGGTGAGCTCAGGTAAAGGACAGACAAAAGCTATCTCCACTTGTTCCTCTCACCTAATTGTGGCAAGCCTATTTTATATGACTACCCTCTCCACCTATGCAAGGCCACACTCCTTGCATTCTCCAGAACAGGATAAGGCAGTGGCAGTGTTTTACACCATCATCACACCTCTTCTGAATCCATTCATCTACAGCCTGAGAAATAAAGAGGTTACTGGTGCCCTGAAAAGACTGTTGGCATAATTGATATTTGTACAGGATATGTCACTTTAGGAACCCCTTATTGATTGAGATTGACCAATATAGATCACTTTACCTAGAATACTGTTTGGAATATGTTAATCTAAAGGATATTTATGCAATAAATTGATAAATATATTGATTCTTGCTCATTTCAGGATGGCTTAATCATAGTTATTGAAGCTACATGCTTTTCCAAATTGAAACCTCGAAAAAATGGTGTTATTGTCAACAGTATTTGGCTTCTGGGAATACATTTCAACTGTTAACTCAATGTTTGCATCTTGAATCATGTATTTTGTAATGTCCTCCTTAATGTCTGAATGTAGTGAGTAGGAAATATACTATACTCAAGCACGTGATATTAAAAGTATAATAAGGAAACTGTAATATATGTCACTGTAAGTAGTTCACTCATGTCTACATTCATTCAAAAGTGATGTACGGTTATGTCTGTTGTGCTAGTATAGACACTGGTGATGTGGCAGTAAACAATGATAAAAACTGACAGAATGCTCTGATCTCATTAAGATTTCATTCCATTGCAGGGGGACATAATAAAATAAAATAAAATAAAATAAAACAAAATAAAATAAAACAACATAAAGTAAGATAGGATAAAATAAGATAAAACAAAACAGACTTGAAAAATCTGGAGTACACCAACCAGTAGTAACTATTAGGGGCAAAAAAAAAAAAAGTTAAAAATTGGCTTAGAGAAAGTGAGAGAATTTTCTGGTTTTATATATAATAGTCCAATGTAGGGACAACCAAGAGAATGATAGTTGGTCAAAAATTGAATGGAAATGAGTTAATAATTCATACAGATTTCTCATTAGGAATGCTCTAGGCATAGGAGGAAGCCAATGAAAATGTCTTAAAGAGTAAACAAGCATGGCAAGTAAATGAAAATCAAAGTATAACATCAAAGCTAATGGAAAAAAGACAGAAATTGTAGAAATGAATGACGATAATGGAGGATTTAAAATGTTAGGTTGACCATGGTAAGCATTTGGGCTTTAATCCAAGAAAATTGGCAGGCATTGGTGTGGTTCTACAGAAAACTGAAAATCACAATTGTGTTTCCATTACAGGAGCACAGTTGTTAAAAGATACTGCCTTGGATAAAAGTGGTAATGGTAGAGTAGCAAGAACTGGCCAGTCTCTGGAAATAGTGGAAAGCAGACATTTGAGACTTATGGTGAGATTATGATGTGAAGTGTGAGGTAATTAGAAAAGCAGAGAATTGAGGGGAACCTGACTGGCTCAGTCAGTAGAGCATGAAACCTCTCATCTTGGGATTGTGAATTTTAGCCCCGGGTTGGGTTTAGAGATTACTTAAAAATAAAATGTTAAAAAAAAAGTATAGCAGATAATCGGGCTAAGAGACTGTAATAAACAACTGGAAGTAAGAAATCATTATTATCACCATTGAGGAAAAACACAGGAACAACATTTCCATCACCCACTTCCTTAGTGCTCCTTCACTACTAGCACCTCAACTATGCAGTGGTCATTATTCTGACTCCCATCAACATTAAATGGAAACCCTTACTAATATAATCAAACAACAACTTCTCTGGAGCTTCCAGGTTCTTTTTTTTTTTTTTCAATGTTAACAGAAGCTATATATATATATACCTTGGTAATACAAGGAATAATGCTATTGTTTTTATTGCTGAGTTGAACTCCATTGTACAAATATATTATGATTGCCTTCATAGGATCATTTGATATTTTCATCTATTATGAATAAAAATGTTATATCCCTCTCTACACAAAAATATTCTTTGGGAAACATTCACTCAATTATTTTATTGTATTCCTAGGCATAAAACTGTTTGGTCATAGGTAAGATATATGTTTAATAAAAAAATAAACAGTTGTATTAATATCAAATATTCTAATCAAAATATTGAAACTTCTTGGTGCTTAAGGGTTGGGAAAGTAATGGTTTGATGCTAAATTTAAATACATATTTTTGTGAAATACTTTAGAGACACATTGATATCAACTGTGTGTTTGCTATTAATAAATTCTATAAGAATTTAAATTTTGTTAGGACCACTCATTCTTGGTTCAAGATAAGTTACTGTATTTGGCCCATAAATATTTTTCTTAATGTAGCTTATTTGTTTAGAATATACTATGCATCTGTAAGTCAACCACCAATCCAATAATTAAAACATTGTTAAATGTTTTAGAAATTGTGGAGCATAATGAATAACATGGAGGACATTGGGAGAAGGAGAGGAGAAGGGAGTTGGGTGAAATCAGAGGGGGAGATGAACCATGAGAGACTGTGGACCCTGAGAAACAAACTGAGGGTTTTGGAGGTGAGGGGAGTGAGCCTGGTGGTGGGTTTTAAGGAGGGCATGCATTGCATGGAGCACTGGGTGTGATGCATAAACAATGAATCTTGGAACACTGAAAAAATAAAATAAAGTTAAAATGTCAAAAAAAAAAGAAATTGTTAGATCTCTTCAGAATGTCTACTCTGTCTTTTTGTTTCCTCCATTGCTCTGAGTTTCTAGACTACGATTGTCTTGTTATCTTATAGTATTACCAAATATATATTCATGGACAACTATGGAATGCTTATCATCCATGGGAGCTTTGAACTCTATAAAAACCATCTTATGTGTTACATCACATTTTTCAGAGCCTCTCTTCATTTGACATTATTTTACTATATATATTTTATATATTTTATTTTATTGTATATATAATATATATTATATATAAATATATATTTATATATATAAATATAATATATTATAATATATATTATATATTATATATTAATTATATTATATGTAATATATATAAATATATATTCCTACTCAGATAAAATTCTGTTTTATAATTTTATCACATATCTGTTTATATTTTGATTGACTTAAGATGGATAACTTTCAGTTTTGTGCTATTATGTATGGTGTATTTATGGATATTTATGTATATGACCCCTGCTTCCCATAGACAATAACTTATACAGGGCATATGTATATTACTGGAATTGCTGGTTTGTGGGATATGAAAAAGATCATGGGTTTAGAATTGGGCAACATTTTTTCCAAAGTGGCTGTAACAATTTTCATTTGTAAGATAAATATATAGACCAGAAAGTATAAAATCTGTTTCTACACATTGGTTTCCCGTCTTCATAGTTTAAACTGAAACACATCAGAACAGATCATATCCCGAGATTCCATGAAAATCCTTTAAGGAAAAAGAAAGTGATTATTACTACATGCTTTTATTGCCTCCATAGCATTTTCTCAGCCAAATGAAATTTCAAGACCGTACGCCACTTCTATTTTCTTCCTTAGATGAGGGGAAAACAAATTATCTTATTACAGTAACTTTCAGAGAGTAAGTCCTGTATGATCAGAGTTTAGTCAAAATCAGAGTTTAGTCAAAATCGTTACACACAGGGCACATTTTAGAGAATGTAAGGTTGCTCAATTTCCCTTAGCCTTCACTTTTTTTTTCTCTTTTGATCACTAGATGAATTAATCCCAATCAATTTCCCAGTGGTTTTTTTTTTTTGTTTTTTTGTTTTTGTTTTTATTTTTTTTTATTTTTTATTTTTTTTGAGTTTCATTTTATTTATTTTTTCAGCGTAACAGTATTCATTCTTTTTGCACAACACCCAGTGCTCCATGCAAAACGTGCCCTCTCCATTACCCACCACCTGTTCCCCCAACCTCCCACCCCTGACCCTTCAAAACCCTCAGGTTGCCCCAACCTCCCACCCCTGACCCTTCAAAACCCTCAGGTTGTTTTTCAGAGTCCATAGTCTCTTATGGTTCGCTTCCCCTCCCCAATGTCCATAGCCCGCTCCCCCTCCCCCAATCCCACCTCCCCGCAGCAACCCCCAGTTTGTTTTGTGAGATTAAGAGTCATTTATGGTTTGTCTCCCTCCCAATCCCATCTTGTTTCATTTATTCTTCTCCTATCTCCTACCCCCCCATGTTGCTTCTCCATGTCCTCATATCAGGGAGATCATATGATAGTTGTCTTTCTCCGATTGACTTATTTCACTAAGCATGATACGCTCTAGTTCCATCCACGTCGTCACAAATGGCAAGATTTCATTTCTTTTGATGGCTGCATAGTATTCCATTGTGTATATATACCACATCTTCTTTATCCATTCATCTGTTGATGGACATCTAGGTTCTTTCCATAGTCTGGCTATTGTAGACATTGCTGCTATAAACATTCGGGTACACGTGCCCCTTCGGATCACTATGTTTGTATCTTTAGGGTAAATACCCAGTAGTGCAATTGCTGGGTCATAGGGTAGTTCTATTTTCAACATTTTGAGGAACCTCCATGCTGTTTTCCAGAGTGGTTGCACCAGCTTGCATTCCCACCAACAGTGGAGGAGGGTTCCCCTTTCTCCACATCCTCGCCAGCATCTGTCATTTCCTGACTTGTTAATTTTAGCCATTCTGACTGGTGTGAGGTGATATCTCATTGTGGTTTTGATTTGTATTTCCCTGATGCCGAGTGACGTGGAGCACTTTTTCATGTGTCTGTTGGCCATCTGGATGTCTTCTTTGCAGAAATGTCTGTTCATGTCCTCTGCCCATTTCTTGATTGGATTGTTTGTTCTTTGGGTGTTGAGTTTGCTAAGTTCCTTATAGATTTTGGATACTAGCCCTTTATCTGATATGTCGTTTGCAAATATCTTCTCCCATTCTGTCAGTTGTCTTTTGGTTTTGTTAACTGTTTCCTTTGCTGTGCAAAAGCTTTTGATCTTGATGAAATCCCAACAGTTCATTTTTGCCCTTGCTTCCCTTGCCTTTGCCGTTGTTCCTAGGAAGATGTTGCTACGGCTGAGGTCGAAGAGGTTGCTGCCTGCATTCTCCTCAAGGATTTTGATGGATTCCTTTCTCACATTGAGGTCCTTCATCCATTTGGAGTCTATTTTTGTGTGTGGTGTAAGGAAGTGGTCCAATTTCATTTTTCTGCATGTGGCTGTCCAATTTTCCCAGCACCATTTATTGAAGAGGCTGTCTTTTTTCCATTGGACATTGTTTCCTGCTTTGTCGAAGATTAGTTGACCATAGAGCTGAGGGTCGATTTCTGGGCTCTCTATTCTGTTCCACTGATCTATGTGTCTGTTTTTGTGCCAGTACCATGCTGTCTTGATGATGACAGCTTTGTAATAGAGCTTGAAGTCCGGAATTGTAATGCCACCAACTTTGGCTTTGTTCTTCAATATTCCTTTGGCTATTCGAGGTCTTTTCTGGTTCCATATAAATTTTAGGATTATTTGTTCCATTTCTTTGAAAAAAATGGATGGTATTTTGATAGGGATTGCATTAAATGTGTAGATTGCTTTAGGTAGCATAGACATTTTCACAATATTTATTCTTCCAATCCAGGAGCATGGAACATTTTTCCATTTTTTTGTGTCTTCCTCAATTTCTTTCATGAGTACTTTATAATTTTCTGTGTATAGATTCTTAGTCTCTTTGGTTAGGTTTATTCCTAGGTATCTTATAGTTTTGGGTACAATTGTAAATGGGATTGACTCCTTAATTTCTCTTTCTTCAGTCTTGTTGTTGGTGTACAGAAATGCAACTGATTTCTGTGCATTGATTTTATATCCTGACACTTTACTGAATTCCTGAACAAGTTCTAGCAGTTTTGGAGTGGAGTCTTTTGGGTTTTCCACATATAGTATCATATCATCTGTGAAGAGTGATAGTTTGACTTCTTCTTTACCAATTTGGATGCCTTTAATTTCTTTTTGTTGTCTGATTGCTGAGGCTAGGACTTCTAGTACTATGTTGAATAGCAGTGGTGATAATGGACATCCCTGCCGTGTTCCTGACCTTAACGGAAAAGCTTTCAGTTTTTCTCCATTGAGAATGATATTTGCGGTGGGTTTTTCATAGATGGCTTTGATAATATTGAGGTATGTGCCCTCTATCCCTACACTTTGAAGAGTTTTGATCAGGAAGGGATGCTGTACTTTGTCAAATGCTTTTTCAGCATCTATTGAGAGTATCATATGGTTCTTGTTCTTTCTTTTATTAATGTGTTCTATCACATTGATTGATTTGCGGATGTTGAACCAACCCTGCAGCCCTGGAATAAATCCCACTTGATCGTGGTGAATAATCCTTTTAATGTACTGTTGAATCCTATTGGCTAGTATTTTGGCGAGAATTTTTGCGTCTGTGTTCATCAAGGATATTGGTCTGTAGTTCTCTTTTTTGGTGGGATCCTTGTCTGGTTTTGGGATCAAGGTGATGCTGGCCTCATAAAATGAGTTTGGAAGTTTTCCTTCCATTTCTATTTTTTGGAACAGTTTCAGGAGAATAGGAATGAGTTCTTCTTTAAATGTTTGGTAGAATTCCCCTGGGAAGCCGTCTGGCCCTGGGCTTTTGTTTGTTTGGAGATTTTTGATGACTGTTTCAATCTCCTTACTGGTTATGGGCCTGTTCAGGTTTTCTATTTCTTCCTGGTTCAGTTGTGGTAGTTTATATGTCTCTAGGAATGCATCCATTTCTTCCAGATTGTCCAATTTGTGGCCAATTTCCCAGTGTTTTTATGGGCATCCTAAAAGTAATTTAAATTTCTGTCCAGTTTGAAAAATACATGTTTCCTCGTCTTACTTTCTTTTGGAAAAGTACAGAATGCTTAGGCCATTTGTTAAGCATAAAAAGAGTTCTTTATTCCAGCTTCCTTCCATCTCTGAATCCAAGGATAATACTGTGGTATGCACGTGAACCATTGAATGCTGTAAGAAGTTCTCCCCAATGTTAAATCACTCAACTTTAGTCTATAACAGCAGTAATAAAGTATGAATACAAAACATTTCAATAATTACAGAATACTTAGGCCTTTGTAAAACATATACATATTTTCTAATCAGGTTTTTTGCCAGTTCTGTTTCCAAAAAATAATACTATGCTAAATACTAAAAACATTGAATGCTGTAAAAACATTTCCATAAATATGAAGAAGTTAATTTTAAGCTATGCAACATTTAATGTGTTATACATCAAGAAAATATTTCTCCTGATAGATGAGGAATGTGTGCCAAAGTTGGAGTTGCAATTAGAGGCACATAAAATATATCATGCATCTTCTTTCCCCAAAAGAAAAAAAAAAACATTACTCCCAGAATCCTACTACAACTTCCAGGATAAATTTCTACATACAGTTAAAATTCCTAATGAGTGGCTCAATTCCCTTTAATAAAAAGTAAACATTGAGGAATGACAGCTTGTATGATATTATGTTCACTAATTTAAAACTTACAATTCTCAATCCTAAATAAATATAATTACAATATACCACTGGTGTATTAAGCAATGGCTTGGAAATCCAATATGAGCAAAGTAATTACGGATAGCACTATCTTAAACACTTCTAAGAACAATACTATATTAAGTATGTGTAATCCAAAACCAGAAATTTTGGTAAGAAAGAAGTACCAATATTAAAATTTAGAATCATCATGGAAGATTTAAGAACAAATTAAATAGGAGATCCATAAACTGAAAGTTGAACACTTACACCAAAACAAATTTAACTAATAAGCAATTATATTTGTAGTTATTTTCATCATAATAAAACCTCTTCTAATTTTTATCACAGCTGACACATATTCCCACATTATCATCCCCCAACTTCCCCTGAATTTTAAATTCTACTTTATTAAAATATTTAATATCCATTTTTTAATTCAAAAGTGTCAGATAATCATATCCACAGATAGAAAATAAAGAAATGAGTAGGAATGAAAGCCTAACGTATAGAAACTATGTCATCTCCTTAAATATTATTAGGCAGTGAGAAGGTAAATATCAAAATGAAAGTATTAATAATAACCAGGACTCATCTGAAAACATAGAACTTATAAAACACTTTATTGTATTCACAGACCTGTACCCCTGGGATAAAAATACATTATATGTTTATTAAAAAAAAAATTTGGAAGGGGAGGCGAACCATAAGAGACTATGGACTCTGAAAAACAACCTGAGGGTTTTGAAGGGTCAGGGGTGGGAGGTTGGGGGAACAGGTGGTGGGTAATGGGGAGGGCACGTTTTGCATGGAGCAATGGGTGTTGTGCAAAAAGAATGAATACTGTTACGCTGAAAAAATAAATAAAATGGAAAAAAAAATTTAGTGACTCTTACTTTCCTATAAAATGACTTAGTTGTGAAAAGGCTTTCTCCCCAAAGAAAATGTCAGCAATAAATCACACCTGCTTGTCCTCAGAGGGGACAAAAAGGAATTATGTAATTCAGATCTCAGCTTTTAAATAAAGTTTGAATCCCATAAGTCATCAACACTTACATCAAGGTTAGTCATTGCTGGAAATAACTTAAGACTATCATGGGACAAAACTATAATTTCAGAATCCTGAAATGGACAGTCTTTGGTGCTTTCTTTAAGAAAAAAAAAATACAACGTTCAGTTAAGATAGGATCTTTGGAAGGGTCTGTACAAGCCAACGTCCCTAAAGCTGATGTCTTTACTACCTTTAAGATCATTCCTGGAGTCCACAGTCTCTCATGGTTCCTATCCCCCTCCAAAAGACAAACTCAGAGTGTTAGAAGGGAGGAGGGTGGGAGGGTGGGTGAGTCTAGTGGTGGCTATTAAGGAGGGCACATATTGGGGGCGCCTGGGTGGCTCAGCAGGTTAAAGCCTCTGCCTTCAGCTCAGGTCATGATCCCAGGGTCCTGGGATCGAGCCCCGCATCGGGCTCTCTGCTTGGCTGGGAGCCTGCTTCCTCCTCTCTCTCTCTCTGCCTGCCTCTCTGCCTACTTGTAATCTCTGTCTGTCAAATAAATAAATCTAAAAAAAAAAAAAAAAAGGAGGGCACATATTGCATGGAGCAATAGGTGCTATACACAAACAATGACTCATTGAACACTACATCGGAAACTGATGATGTGGGGCACCTGGTGCTCACTGGGTTAAACCTCTGCCTTAGGCTCAAGTGATGATCTCAGGGTCCTGGGATTAAGCCCTGCATTGAGCTCTCTGCTAAGCAGGGAGGCTTCTTCCCCCTCCCCCTCTGCTTGCTCTCTGCCTACTTGTGATCTCTCTCTCTCTCTCTCTGTCCGTCAAACAAATAAATAAAGTCTTAAAAAAAAAAAAGACTAATGATGTATTGTATGGTGACTAACATAACACAATAAAAAAGATAATTCAACATCTAAATTTAGATCAAATACTTTTAGTAATGATGGTATTTGTTTTTTTTTATTTGAACTTGATATTGTTCACAAAAACTATTTTAAATGTATTATAAGTAACAAATGTAAACTACTTAGGATTGTTATGAAAAGCTCAGAGTCTGGCTCAAAAGAAAACAAAACAAAACAGACAAAACAAAACCTTCCCGTGTTATAAAAATGGGTGTGTGTCCTCCGTTTTCCAACATTTAGCAAGAGAGTCAAAGTGGAATGTGCTGATGGAATGGGACTAAGGAAGAATGGCTTACCAACATAAATAGGATAATCAGAATTGTTTGTTTTCTTTTTTTCTGAGGTTTGCTCCCACTTTTCTATTGTGAATGGTGATGGTACATAGAGCTGAGGATGATTTTGGATAATTAAATTAATAAGTGTAGGCAAGCAATTCACAATATTGCCTGGCACAGAACACCCAAAAAATACTTCTTTTTGATATTTGCAAATGACAGTACAGACAAAAGGTTGATATCCAGGATCTATAAAGAACTTCTCAAACTCAACACACACAAAACAGATAATCATATCGAAAAATGGGCAGAAGATATGAACAGACACTTCTCCAATGAAGACATACAAATGACTATCAGACACGTGAAAAAATGTTCATCATCACTAGCCATCAGGGAGATTCAAATTAAAACCACATTGAGATACCACCTGACACCAGTTAGAATGGCCAAAATTAGCAAGACAGGAAACAACGTGTGTTGGAGAGGATGTGGAGAAAGGGGAACCCTCTTCCACTGTTTGTGGGAATGCAAGTTAGTGCAGCCACTTTGGAGAACAGTGTGGAGACTCCTGAAGAAATTAAGAATAGAGCTTCCCTATGACCCTGCAATTGCACTGATGGGTATTTACCCCAAAGGTACAGATGTAGTGAAAAGAAGGGCCATCTGTACCCCGATGTTTATTGCAGCAATGGCTACGGTCGCCAAACTGTGGAAAGAACCAAGATGCCCTTCAACGGATGAATGGATAAGGAAGATGTGGTACATATACACGATGGAGTATTATGCCTCCATCAGAAAGGATGAATACCCAGCTTTTGTAGCAACATGGACGGGACTGGAGGAGATTATGCTGAGCGAAGTAAGTCAAGCAGAGAGAGTCAAGTATCATATGGTTTCACTTATTTGTGGAGCATAACAAATAACACGGAGGACATGGGGAGATGGAGAGGAGAGGGAGTTGAGGGAAACTGGAAGGGGAGATGAACCATGAGAGACTATGGACTCTGAAAAACAACCAGAGGGTTTTGAAGGGGCGGGGGGAGGGGTGGGAGGTTGAGGAACCAGGTGGTGGGTAATAGCGAGGGCACGTACTGCATGGAGCACTGGGTGTTATGCCAAAACAATGAACACTGTTATGCTGTAAATAAACAAATAAAAAAATTTAAAAAATACTTCCTTTTGGTGTTGTTTTTACTGTTATTATTCTCTTTTCCTGATTACCCTTCTGCATAAATGAAGGTGGATTCGGAACGGAGGCATGCCCTTCATTGCTCAAACCCTTCAATAGTTGTCGTAGTGCAACCCAGTTCTATTTTATTTAAGATTTTATTCATTTATTTATGAGAGAGTGAGAGCGAGCATGAGGGGTGGGTGTGGAGAGCAGAGGGGGAGGGAGAAGCTGACTCCCCACTGAGCAGAGAGCCAGACTTGGGGATCAATGCCAGGGTCTTGGGATCATGGCCTGACCCGAAAGCAGGCATTTAACTTACTGAGCTGCCCCGGTCCTGGTGAAATACAATTTATGTGTCTGTGGATCTAGTGGGAAAATTGCTTTCAAGGTTAGATCTGTTTTTTTTTTTTTTCTTCCCACTCTCAGACATGGCATGGTGATGGCAAAGAACTATCATTCACAGTAAAAAACTCTGAGCCATCAAATAAGTGTTTAGCCTACTGATTCCACTGAAATGAGTTAGAAGATAATTGCAGTGCCTTGATCCATGTATTCATGTTTACAAGTAAAACCTTCCAGTAGTCTCAGAAACTATATTTTAATGAAAGTGTTTTATAT
Source organism: Meles meles (assembly GCF_922984935.1). Lineage (NCBI taxonomy): Eukaryota > Metazoa > Chordata > Mammalia > Carnivora > Mustelidae > Meles > Meles meles. Next base: position 35,173 of record NW_025721529.1, read on the forward strand.
CAATGATTATGCAGACTGAATTATATGTATTTTTTCTTATATGCCCGTGTATTTTACTTCAGATAGTTCTGACCTGCCTGAGTCGTGCAGATATTATGTAAAGGATTTCTGGAAATATCATATAGATGTACACATTTGAGATTTATTTGGCATTACATTGACTTTGAATCATCCCAGAGCTATCAGGACAAAGGCACTGGGGAATGAATACATTAATGAATAATAAATAAATAAACAAAGTGTGTTTGATCCAAATCAGAACCTTTAGAAAGTGTAAAGTTTCAATATTAATATTAGATACATCATAAAATATTTGAGAACGAAATATGAGATCCATAAACGGAAAATTAAAAGTTCATAACTAAACATCTTTATCAAACATAGAAGCATATTTGTAGTTAATATCATTATAACTTCTGATCTTTATCTCTCCTGACATGTATTTCCATACCGTTCTCCAATGTTCCCTGAATATTAAATTCTACTTTATTAAAATATTTAATGTCCATTTGTTTAATTAAAATTCTCAGATAAATCATGTCAGCAGATAGAAACTAAAGAAATGAGTAAGAATTAAAGCCAAGCATATAGAAACTCTGCTCCCTACTTCATAATACTAGGCAGTGATAAAGTAAATATCAGAATGATATTATTAATAAAAACCAGGACTTGTTTGAAACCATACAACTTACTTAATACTTTATTGTAATAGAACTGCATAAAATTCTCACCATGTATTTTTATTTTCTGAAATCCTTTACCTATATTACACACATTTATCATTTCAAAAATATTTTGGGGTAAAAATTAGTGATAACCATAATGTAAAATATTAAGATTTAAATAAGAAATAATATACATGTTCACTAGCCCAATTAAGAACACAAGGTTATTCCAAGGTTATGCTTTTTTAAGAAGGAGGTATATATTGCTATCAAACTCAGATCCTATAACACTATGGCAAGATGACTTCCACACCCATTGTCCTTGTAAACCTGTGATGATTCAAATTTAATATGACCAAAAAAATCTCAAATACTTACACCCATGCTCTTTTTATAGATCATTTAAGAAATATGTTAATTGTGGGGCACCTGGGTGGCTCAGTGGGTTAAAGCCTCTGCCTTTCACTCAGGTCATGATCCCAGGGTCCTGGGATTGAGCCCCGCATTGGGCTCTCTGCTTGGCAGGGAGCCTGCTTCCTCCTCTCTCTCTCTCTCTGCCTGCCTCTCTCCCTACTTGTGATCTCTATCTGTCAAATAAATAAATAAAATCTTTAAAAAAAAAGAAATATATTAATTGTAAAGCTATCTCTGAAATAGTCCCAACTGAGTTATGCACAAATCAGAAGCATAAGAGAATTCAATCTACATAATCATCAAAATGAAATGTATTTCCTTAAATAATATGTTTGAGACTAATCCCATGTTTTCTTTTTTAAATGTAAGTTGAATTAAACTCATGAAGTCACTATAATTTCTTTTGACCTCAGAGGACTCAGCAGACTAAGCAACCATTTGAAGTGTGTGTTTTAGACTGTGAAGAATTCTTTCACCAAGTCATGCCTATGAAACTAAAGAAAAAGATATTCACATAAAATATTCTTTTCTTCTAGATGATGAGACATATCAATTGTCATTAATTTTTTTAATTTTTTATTTATTTCTTATTTTTTATAAACATATAATGTATTTTTATCCCCAGGGGTACAGGTCTGTGGATCGCCAGGTTTGCACACTTCACAGCACTCACCACAGAACATACCCTCCCCAATGTCAATGACCCCACTCCCCCTATCCCAACACCCCCTCCCCCCAGAAACCCTCAGTTTGTTTTGTGAGATTAAGAGTCACTGATGATTTGTCTCCCTCCCAATCCCATTGAGTGCCATTTATTCTTCTCCTATCTCCCTAACCCCCCATGTTGCATCTCCATGTCCTCATATCAGGGAGATCATATGATGGTTGTCTTTCTCTGATTGACTTATTTCACTAAGCATGATACCCTCTAGTTCCATCCACGTAATTGCAAATGGCAAAATTTCATTTCTTTTGATGACTGCATAGTATTCCATTGTGTATATATACCACCTCTTCTTTATCCATTCATCTGTTGATGGACATCTAGGTTCTTTCCATAGTTTAGCTATTATCGACATTGCTGCTATAAACATTCGGGTGCACGTGCCCCTTCGGATCACTACGTTTGTATCTTTAGGGTAAATACCCAGTAGTGCAATTGCTGGGTCATAGGGTAGTTCTATTTTCAATATTTTGAGGAACCTCCATGCTGTTTTCCAGAGTGGTTGCACCAGCTTGCATTCCCACCAACAGTGGAGGAGGGTTCCCCTTTCTCCGCATCCTCGCCAGCATCTGTCATTTCCTGACTTGTTCATTTTAGCCATTCTGACTGGTGTGAGGTGATATCTCATTGTGGTTTTGATTTCTATTTCCCTGATGCCGAGTGATGTGGAGCACTTTTTCATGTGTCTATTGGCCATCTGGATGTCTTCTTTGCAGAAATGTCTGTTCATGTCCTCTGCCCATTTCTTGATTGGATTGTTTGTTCTTTGGGTGTTCAGTTTACTAAGTTCCTTATAGAATTTGGATACTAGTCCTTTATCTGATATGTCGTTTGCAAATATCTTCTCCCATTCTGTCAGTTGTCTTTGGTTTTGTTAACTGTTTCCTTTGCTGTGCAAAAGCTTTTGATCTTGATGAAATCCCAACAGTTCATTTTTGCCCTTGCTTCCCTTGCCTTTGCCGTTGTTCCTAGGAAGATGTTGCTGCGGCTGAGGTCGAAGAGGTTGCTGCCTGCATTCTCCTCAAGGATTTGGATGGATTCCTTTCTCACATTGAGGTCCTTCATCCATTTGGAGTCTATTTTCGTGTGTGGTGTAAGGAAATGGTCCAATTTCATTTTTCTGCATGTGGCTGTCCAATTTTCCCAGCACCATTTATTGAAGAGGCTGTCTTTTTTCCATTGGACATTCTTTCCTGCTTTGTCGAAGATTAGTTGACCCTAGAGTTGAGGGTCGATTTCTGGGCTCTCTATTCTGTTCCATTGATCTATATGTCTGTTTTTGTGCCAGTACCATGCTGTCTTGATGATGACAGCTTTGTAATAGAGCTTGAAGTCCGGAATTGTGATGCCACCAACTTTGGCTTTCTTTTTCAATATTCCTTTGGCTATTTGAGGTCTTTTCTGGTTCCATATAAATTTGAGGATTATTTGTTCCATTTCTTTGGAAAAAATGGATGGTATTTTGATAGGGATTGCCTTAAATGTGCAGATTGCTTTAGGTAGCATGGACATTTTCACAATATTTATTCTTCCAATCCAGGATCATGGAACATTTTTCCATTTCTTTGTGTCTTCCTCAATTTCTTTCATGAGTACTTTATAGTTTTCTGCATATAGATTCTTAGCCTCTTTGGTTAGGTTTATTCCTAGGTATCTTATAGCTGTTAGAACTTGTACAGGAATTCAGTAAAGTGTCAGGATATTAAATCAATGCACAGAAACCAGTTGCATTTCTGTACACCAACAAAAAGACAGAAGAAAGAGAAATTAAGGAGTCAATCCCATTTACAATTGCACCCAGAACTAAAAGTTCATTTCTTAAATTTCAAAATACTTTAAGTAGATTTTGTAGGGTTTCTTTTATGTGTCATGTTAAGAAAAGATGACTCCCCTTTTCAGAAAATAATAAAACAAAAATATCTATATTTTTCTAGTACTTTTATGATTTCAGAGTGAAAATTTTGAAGTTTAACCTATTTGAAGTTAATTTGGGAATTTGGTGTTAATTGTAGAATCTGAATTTTTTTTTATTCCAGATTGACTCACCAATTTTCCTGGTTATGCTTTTCAATAACACACTGTTATCATCATTTTTTTGTGTAGCCTTCCCTTCTTTTGTGTTAAATTCATTTGTGTTATCTTCAGGGCTTTGAATTCTGATCCTCTGTACTGTTTGTTTATTTATTACATGAGAACTATACTCTTCACTTATAACAGCATTTTACAATATATTCTGCTAACTAACAGTAAGTTCATGTTGCTGATTTCTCTCTTATATTACTTGGAATAATCCACAAGCAATAAACAAAGTTCTTGCTCCTTAACAATATGGATATTAAACCAGAAAAATCTAGG
>NW_025721530.1:0-39327 GCF_922984935.1 Meles meles
AGAGTATAAGCCAGTTGGAACACTGAGTTCAGTGCACGTCCATCCCCAAATGCTTCCAAAACATATCATTGCACTTAGGGTGAAGTCTCCTATGTGGCCGAGTGTTCCCAGTTAAGGAAAGAATTTAGAACAAGGCCAGACTAGAAGCTTGCTGGATCCTCCGCGTTAAAGGGACACAAAGACGCTCAGGCTTCCAAAAGGGAAACGCGATCTTATAAGGGACGATTCAAAAATGGCGCTGTGTTCCCAGTTGTGGAAAGAAGTTAGAACCTGCCTGTTGCACTACAGGCAAGTTGCATACTCTCGGTGCAAGCCAGCTTCCCGATGCTGCCAGGACGTACACTCGATCTTTGGGTGGAAGATTCATATGTGGCTGTGTGTTCCCAGTTGTGGGAAGACGTGAGAACAAGGCGCACTATAGCCGTGTTGCATACTCTAAACGTAAGTGCACGCCAGGTCCCCTATGCTCCCAAGACGTCTAATCGCCCTTAGCGTTAAGTCTCATATGCGGCAGGGAGCTCCCAGTTGAGGAGAGGTGTTAGTACAAGGGCGGACTCTAGACAGGTTGGAGACTCTGAGTTAAGAGCTTGCCAGTGCGCTTCTACGTCCACAACGGAAAGTCCTGCTGCATACGAAAACCCATTCTCGCAGTGTTTTTCGAAACCAGGTGAGGAAAGACGTTAGAACAAGGACGGACGGTAGGCAAGTTGGATTCTCAGAAGGACACGCACACCAAGTCCCTTCGACTTCCGAAACCTCTATCATCGCTCTTCAGGGGAAGTCTCCTAAGGGGCAGGGTGTTCACAGTTCAGGAAAGAACTTAGAACAAAGGAGGACATAAGCAAGTTGGAAGCTCTAAGTAAAAATGCAGGCTAAGGCCCTGAGGCTTCCAAAACGTAAAAAGGCTCTTAAGGCGAAGAGGCCTGAGCGGCCCTGGGTTCCCAGTTCAGGAAGGAACTTAGAACAAGGGCCGACTACAAGCCAGCTGGGTACTCTGAGTTCAGTGCACGTCCAGTCCGTTATGTTTTCAAAACGTACAATCGCACTTCAGGTGAAGTCTCCTAAGTGGCTCTGTGTTCCCACTTAAGGAAAGCATTTAGAACAAGGGCAGAGGAGAAGCTGGTCGGATACTCTGAGTGACGGGCACACAAAGGCGCTTAGGCCTCCACAACGTAAACGCGATCTTAAAGGGAAGATTCAAGAGTGACCCCGTGTTCCCGTGTTGTGGAAAGAAGTTAGAACTTGGGCGTCCTCTAGGCAAGTCGCATACTCCCCGTGAGCTGCACGCCAAGACCCTTAGGCTTGCAAAACGCCAAACTCTTATCTTCAGAGACTAGTCATATGTGGCTGTGTGTTCCCAGTTGTTTAACGATGTGAGAACAAGGCCGCAACTCTAGGCAAGTTGTATACTCTAAGGGAAGGGCAGGCCAAGTGCCGAATGCTTCCAGAACGTACAATCGCCCTGAGGGTTAAGTCTCATAAGTGGCCGTGAGGTCCCAGGTAAGGCGAGATCCTACAACAAGGGCAGACCGTAAGGATTTTCAAACTCTAAGTTAAATTGAAGGGAAGCCCCTTATGCTTCCCAAACCTGCAAACGCCCTGAAGACGAACACTCCTAAATCGCAATGTTTCCAGTGGAGGACAAGTGTTAGAACAAGGGCGGTCTCTGGGCAGGTTGGACACTCTGGGTTAAGTGCTCACCCATGCGCTTCTGCTTCCCAAACTTCTCAAGTCCCGCTGCACACCCAAACCCGTTTCTGGCAGTGTTTTCCCAGTTGAGGAAAGAAGTTAGGACAAGGGCGGACTGTAAGGCAAAGTTGGATAATCTGAAGGACGTGCACACCAAGTCCCATAGGCTTCCCAATCCTATCATCGCTCTTACGGTGAAGTCTCCTAAGTGGCATTGTGTTCACAGTTCGGGAAAGAACTTAGAACAAAGGCGAAAACATAAGCAAGTTGGAAGCTCTGCGTCAAATGCAGGCTATGGCCCTGACGCTTCCAAAACGTATGAAGAAAGGCCTCCGAAGGCGAAGAGGCCGAAGCCGGCCCTGGGTTGCCCGTTCAGGAAAGAGCTTAGAACACGGGCAGAGTATAAGCCAGTTGGAACACTGAGTTCAGTGCACGTCCATCCCCAAATGCTTCCAAAACATATCATTGCACTTAGGGTGAAGTCTCCTATGTGGCAGAGTTTCCCAGTTAAGGAAAGAATTTAGAACAAGGCCAGACTAGAAGCTTGCTGGATCCTCCGCGTTAAAGGGACACAAAGACGCTCAGGCTTCCAAAAGGGAAACGCGATCTTATAAGGGACGATTCAAAAATGGCGCTGTGTTCCCGATCTTATAAGGGACGATTCAAAAATGGCGCTGTGTTCCCAGTTGTGGAAAGAAGTTAGAACCTGCGTGCACTACAGGCAAGTTGCATACTCTCGGTGCAAGCCAGCTTCCCGATGCTGCCAGGACGTACACTCGATCTTTGGTGAAGATTCATATGTGGCTGTGTGTTCCCAGTTGTGGGAAGACGTGAGAACAAGGCGCACTATAGCCGTGTTGCATACTCTAACGTAAGTGCACGCCAGGTCCCCTATGCTCCCAAGACGTCTAATCGCCCTTAGCGTTAAGTCTCATATGCGGCAGGGAGCTCCCAGTTGAGGAGAGGTGTTAGTACAAGGGCGGACTCTAGACAGGTTGGAGACTCTGAGTTAAGAGCTTGCCAGTGCGCTTCTACGTCCACAACGGAAAGTCCTGCTGCATACGAAAACCCATTCTCGCAGTGTTTTCGAAACCAGGTGAGGAAAGACGTTAGAACAAGGACGGACGGTAGGCAAGTTGGATTCTCAGAAGGACACGCACACCAAGTCCCTTCGACTTCCGAAACCTCTATCATCGCTCTTCAGGGGAAGTCTCCTAAGGGGCAGTGTGTTCACAGTTCAGGAAAGAACTTAGAACAAAGGAGGACATAAGCAAGTTGGAAGCTCTAAGTAAAAATGCAGGCTAAGGCCCTGAGGCTTCCAAAACGTAAAAAGGCTCTTAAGGCGAAGAGGCCTGAGCGGCCCTGGGTTCCCAGTTCAGGAAGGAACTTAGAACAAGGGCCGACTACAAGCCAGCTGGGTACTCTGAGTTCAGTGCACGTCCAGTCCGTTATGTTTTCAAAACGTACAATCGCACTTCAGGTGAAGTCTCCTAAGTGGCTCTGTGTTCCCACTTAAGGAAAGCATTTAGAACAAGGGCAGAGGAGAAGCTGGTCGGATACTCTGAGTGACGGGCACACAAAGGCGCTTAGGCCTCCACAACGTAAACGCGATCTTAAAGGGAAGATTCAAGAGTGACCCCGTGTTCCCGGTTGTGGAAAGAAGTTAGAACTTGGGCGTCCTCTAGGCAAGTCGCATACTCCCCGTGAGCTGCACGCCAAGACCCTTAGGCTTGCAAAACGCAAACTCTTATCTTCAGAGACTAGTCATATGTGGCTGTGTGTTCCCAGTTGTTTAACGATGTGAGAACAAGGCCGCACTCTAGGCAAGTTGTATACTCTAAGGGAAGGGCAGGCCAAGTGCCGAATGCTTCCAGAACGTACAATCGCCCTGAGGGTTAAGTCTCATAAGTGGCCGTGAGGTCCCAGGTAAGGCGAGATCCTACAACAAGGGCAGACCGTAAGGATTTTCAAAACTCTAAGTTAAATTGAAGGGAAGCCCCTTATGCTTCCCAAACCTGCAAACGCCCTGAAGACGAACACTCCTAAATCGCAATGTTTCCAGTGGAGGACAAGTGTTAGAACAAGGGCGGTCTCTGGGCAGGTTGGACACTCTGGGTTAAGTGCTCACCCATGCGCTTCTGCTTCCCAAACTTCTCAAGTCCCGCTGCACACCCAAACCCGTTTCTGGCAGTGTTTTCCCAGTTGAGGAAAGAAGTTAGGACAAGGGCGGACTGTAAGGCAAAGTTGGATAATCTGAAGGACGTGCACACCAAGTCCCATAGGCTTCCCAATCCTATCATCGCTCTTACGGTGAAGTCTCCTAAGTGGCATTGTGTTCACAGTTCGGGAAAGAACTTAGAACAAAGGCGAAACATAAGCAAGTTGGAAGCTCTGCGTCAAATGCAGGCTATGGCCCTGACGCTTCCAAAACGTATGAAGAAAGGCTCCGAAGGCGAAGAGGCCGAAGCGGCCCTGGGTTGCCCGTTCAGGAAAGAGCTTAGAACACGGGCAGAGTATAAGCCAGTTGGAACACTGAGTTCAGTGCACGTCCATCCCCAAATGCTTCCAAAACATATCATTGCACTTAGGGTGAAGTCTCCTATGTGGCCGAGTGTTCCCAGTTAAGGAAAGAATTTAGAACAAGGCCAGACTAGAAGCTTGCTGGATCCTCCGCGTTAAAGGGACACAAAGACGCTCAGGCTTCCAAAAGGGAAACGCGATCTTATAAGGGACGATTCAAAAATGGCGCTGTGTTCCCAGTTGTGGAAAGAAGTTAGAACCTGCGTGCACTACAGGCAAGTTGCATACTCTCGGTGCAAGCCAGCTTCCCGATGCTGCCAGGACGTACACTCGATCTTTGGTGAAGATTCATATGTGGCTGTGTGTTCCCAGTTGTGGGAAGACGTGAGAACAAGGCGCACTATAGCCGTGTTGCATACTCTAACGTAAGTGCACGCCAGGTCCCCTATGCTCCCAAGACGTCTAATCGCCCTTAGCGTTAAGTCTCATATGCGGCAGGGAGCTCCCAGTTGAGGAGAGGTGTTAGTACAAGGGCGGACTCTAGACAGGTTGGAGACTCTGAGTTAAGAGCTTGCCAGTGCGCTTCTACGTCCACAACGGAAAGTCCTGCTGCATACGAAAACCCATTCTCGCAGTGTTTTCGAAACCAGGTGAGGAAAGACGTTAGAACAAGGACGGACGGTAGGCAAGTTGGATTCTCAGAAGGACACGCACACCAAGTCCCTTCGACTTCCGAAACCTCTATCATCGCTCTTCAGGGGAAGTCTCCTAAGGGGCAGTGTGTTCACAGTTCAGGAAAGAACTTAGAACAAAGGAGGACATAAGCAAGTTGGAAGCTCTAAGTAAAAATGCAGGCTAAGGCCCTGAGGCTTCCAAAACGTAAAAAGGCTCTTAAGGCGAAGAGGCCTGAGCGGCCCTGGGTTCCCAGTTCAGGAAGGAACTTAGAACAAGGGCCGACTACAAGCCAGCTGGGTACTCTGAGTTCAGTGCACGTCCAGTCCGTTATGTTTTCAAAACGTACAATCGCACTTCAGGTGAAGTCTCCTAAGTGGCTCTGTGTTCCCACTTAAGGAAAGCATTTAGAACAAGGGCAGAGGAGAAGCTGGTCGGATACTCTGAGTGACGGGCACACAAAGGCGCTTAGGCCTCCACAACGTAAACGCGATCTTAAAGGGAAGATTCAAGAGTGACCCCGTGTTCCCGGTTGTGGAAAGAAGTTAGAACTTGGGCGTCCTCTAGGCAAGTCGCATACTCCCCGTGAGCTGCACGCCAAGACCCTTAGGCTTGCAAAACGCAAACTCTTATCTTCAGAGACTAGTCATATGTGGCTGTGTGTTCCCAGTTGTTTAACGATGTGAGAACAAGGCCGCACTCTAGGCAAGTTGTATACTCTAAGGGAAGGGCAGGCCAAGTGCCGAATGCTTCCAGAACGTACAATCGCCCTGAGGGTTAAGTCTCATAAGTGGCCGTGAGGTCCCAGGTAAGGCGAGATCCTACAACAAGGGCAGACCGTAAGGATTTTCAAAACTCTAAGTTAAATTGAAGGGAAGCCCCTTATGCTTCCCAAACCTGCAAACGCCCTGAAGACGAACACTCCTAAATCGCAATGTTTCCAGTGGAGGACAAGTGTTAGAACAAGGGCGGTCTCTGGGCAGGTTGGACACTCTGGGTTAAGTGCTCACCCATGCGCTTCTGCTTCCCAAACTTCTCAAGTCCCGCTGCACACCCAAACCCGTTTCTGGCAGTGTTTTCCCAGTTGAGGAAAGAAGTTAGGACAAGGGCGGACTGTAAGGCAAAGTTGGATAATCTGAAGGACGTGCACACCAAGTCCCATAGGCTTCCCAATCCTATCATCGCTCTTACGGTGAAGTCTCCTAAGTGGCATTGTGTTCACAGTTCGGGAAAGAACTTAGAACAAAGGCGAAACATAAGCAAGTTGGAAGCTCTGCGTCAAATGCAGGCTATGGCCCTGACGCTTCCAAAACGTATGAAGAAAGGCTCCGAAGGCGAAGAGGCCGAAGCGGCCCTGGGTTGCCCGTTCAGGAAAGAGCTTAGAACACGGGCAGAGTATAAGCCAGTTGGAACACTGAGTTCAGTGCACGTCCATCCCCAAATGCTTCCAAAACATATCATTGCACTTAGGGTGAAGTCTCCTATGTGGCCGAGTGTTCCCAGTTAAGGAAAGAATTTAGAACAAGGCCAGACTAGAAGCTTGCTGGATCCTCCGCGTTAAAGGGACACAAAGACGCTCAGGCTTCCAAAAGGGAAACGCGATCTTATAAGGGACGATTCAAAAATGGCGCTGTGTTCCCAGTTGTGGAAAGAAGTTAGAACCTGCGTGCACTACAGGCAAGTTGCATACTCTCGGTGCAAGCCAGCTTCCCGATGCTGCCAGGACGTACACTCGATCTTTGGTGAAGATTCATATGTGGCTGTGTGTTCCCAGTTGTGGGAAGACGTGAGAACAAGGCGCACTATAGCCGTGTTGCATACTCTAACGTAAGTGCACGCCAGGTCCCCTATGCTCCCAAGACGTCTAATCGCCCTTAGCGTTAAGTCTCATATGCGGCAGGGAGCTCCCAGTTGAGGAGAGGTGTTAGTACAAGGGCGGACTCTAGACAGGTTGGAGACTCTGAGTTAAGAGCTTGCCAGTGCGCTTCTACGTCCACAACGGAAAGTCCTGCTGCATACGAAAACCCATTCTCGCAGTGTTTTCGAAACCAGGTGAGGAAAGACGTTAGAACAAGGACGGACGGTAGGCAAGTTGGATTCTCAGAAGGACACGCACACCAAGTCCCTTCGACTTCCGAAACCTCTATCATCGCTCTTCAGGGGAAGTCTCCTAAGGGGCAGTGTGTTCACAGTTCAGGAAAGAACTTAGAACAAAGGAGGACATAAGCAAGTTGGAAGCTCTAAGTAAAAATGCAGGCTAAGGCCCTGAGGCTTCCAAAACGTAAAAAGGCTCTTAAGGCGAAGAGGCCTGAGCGGCCCTGGGTTCCCAGTTCAGGAAGGAACTTAGAACAAGGGCCGACTACAAGCCAGCTGGGTACTCTGAGTTCAGTGCACGTCCAGTCCGTTATGTTTTCAAAACGTACAATCGCACTTCAGGTGAAGTCTCCTAAGTGGCTCTGTGTTCCCACTTAAGGAAAGCATTTAGAACAAGGGCAGAGGAGAAGCTGGTCGGATACTCTGAGTGACGGGCACACAAAGGCGCTTAGGCCTCCACAACGTAAACGCGATCTTAAAGGGAAGATTCAAGAGTGACCCCGTGTTCCCGGTTGTGGAAAGAAGTTAGAACTTGGGCGTCCTCTAGGCAAGTCGCATACTCCCCGTGAGCTGCACGCCAAGACCCTTAGGCTTGCAAAACGCAAACTCTTATCTTCAGAGACTAGTCATATGTGGCTGTGTGTTCCCAGTTGTTTAACGATGTGAGAACAAGGCCGCACTCTAGGCAAGTTGTATACTCTAAGGGAAGGGCAGGCCAAGTGCCGAATGCTTCCAGAACGTACAATCGCCCTGAGGGTTAAGTCTCATAAGTGGCCGTGAGGTCCCAGGTAAGGCGAGATCCTACAACAAGGGCAGACCGTAAGGATTTTCAAAACTCTAAGTTAAATTGAAGGGAAGCCCCTTATGCTTCCCAAACCTGCAAACGCCCTGAAGACGAACACTCCTAAATCGCAATGTTTCCAGTGGAGGACAAGTGTTAGAACAAGGGCGGTCTCTGGGCAGGTTGGACACTCTGGGTTAAGTGCTCACCCATGCGCTTCTGCTTCCCAAACTTCTCAAGTCCCGCTGCACACCCAAACCCGTTTCTGGCAGTGTTTTCCCAGTTGAGGAAAGAAGTTAGGACAAGGGCGGACTGTAAGGCAAAGTTGGATAATCTGAAGGACGTGCACACCAAGTCCCATAGGCTTCCCAATCCTATCATCGCTCTTACGGTGAAGTCTCCTAAGTGGCATTGTGTTCACAGTTCGGGAAAGAACTTAGAACAAAGGCGAAACATAAGCAAGTTGGAAGCTCTGCGTCAAATGCAGGCTATGGCCCTGACGCTTCCAAAACGTATGAAGAAAGGCTCCGAAGGCGAAGAGGCCGAAGCGGCCCTGGGTTGCCCGTTCAGGAAAGAGCTTAGAACACGGGCAGAGTATAAGCCAGTTGGAACACTGAGTTCAGTGCACGTCCATCCCCAAATGCTTCCAAAACATATCATTGCACTTAGGGTGAAGTCTCCTATGTGGCCGAGTGTTCCCAGTTAAGGAAAGAATTTAGAACAAGGCCAGACTAGAAGCTTGCTGGATCCTCCGCGTTAAAGGGACACAAAGACGCTCAGGCTTCCAAAAGGGAAACGCGATCTTATAAGGGACGATTCAAAAATGGCGCTGTGTTCCCAGTTGTGGAAAGAAGTTAGAACCTGCGTGCACTACAGGCAAGTTGCATACTCTCGGTGCAAGCCAGCTTCCCGATGCTGCCAGGACGTACACTCGATCTTTGGTGAAGATTCATATGTGGCTGTGTGTTCCCAGTTGTGGGAAGACGTGAGAACAAGGCGCACTATAGCCGTGTTGCATACTCTAACGTAAGTGCACGCCAGGTCCCCTATGCTCCCAAGACGTCTAATCGCCCTTAGCGTTAAGTCTCATATGCGGCAGGGAGCTCCCAGTTGAGGAGAGGTGTTAGTACAAGGGCGGACTCTAGACAGGTTGGAGACTCTGAGTTAAGAGCTTGCCAGTGCGCTTCTACGTCCACAACGGAAAGTCCTGCTGCATACGAAAACCCATTCTCGCAGTGTTTTCGAAACCAGGTGAGGAAAGACGTTAGAACAAGGACGGACGGTAGGCAAGTTGGATTCTCAGAAGGACACGCACACCAAGTCCCTTCGACTTCCGAAACCTCTATCATCGCTCTTCAGGGGAAGTCTCCTAAGGGGCAGTGTGTTCACAGTTCAGGAAAGAACTTAGAACAAAGGAGGACATAAGCAAGTTGGAAGCTCTAAGTAAAAATGCAGGCTAAGGCCCTGAGGCTTCCAAAACGTAAAAAGGCTCTTAAGGCGAAGAGGCCTGAGCGGCCCTGGGTTCCCAGTTCAGGAAGGAACTTAGAACAAGGGCCGACTACAAGCCAGCTGGGTACTCTGAGTTCAGTGCACGTCCAGTCCGTTATGTTTTCAAAACGTACAATCGCACTTCAGGTGAAGTCTCCTAAGTGGCTCTGTGTTCCCACTTAAGGAAAGCATTTAGAACAAGGGCAGAGGAGAAGCTGGTCGGATACTCTGAGTGACGGGCACACAAAGGCGCTTAGGCCTCCACAACGTAAACGCGATCTTAAAGGGAAGATTCAAGAGTGACCCCGTGTTCCCGGTTGTGGAAAGAAGTTAGAACTTGGGCGTCCTCTAGGCAAGTCGCATACTCCCCGTGAGCTGCACGCCAAGACCCTTAGGCTTGCAAAACGCAAACTCTTATCTTCAGAGACTAGTCATATGTGGCTGTGTGTTCCCAGTTGTTTAACGATGTGAGAACAAGGCCGCACTCTAGGCAAGTTGTATACTCTAAGGGAAGGGCAGGCCAAGTGCCGAATGCTTCCAGAACGTACAATCGCCCTGAGGGTTAAGTCTCATAAGTGGCCGTGAGGTCCCAGGTAAGGCGAGATCCTACAACAAGGGCAGACCGTAAGGATTTTCAAAACTCTAAGTTAAATTGAAGGGAAGCCCCTTATGCTTCCCAAACCTGCAAACGCCCTGAAGACGAACACTCCTAAATCGCAATGTTTCCAGTGGAGGACAAGTGTTAGAACAAGGGCGGTCTCTGGGCAGGTTGGACACTCTGGGTTAAGTGCTCACCCATGCGCTTCTGCTTCCCAAACTTCTCAAGTCCCGCTGCACACCCAAACCCGTTTCTGGCAGTGTTTTCCCAGTTGAGGAAAGAAGTTAGGACAAGGGCGGACTGTAAGGCAAAGTTGGATAATCTGAAGGACGTGCACACCAAGTCCCATAGGCTTCCCAATCCTATCATCGCTCTTACGGTGAAGTCTCCTAAGTGGCATTGTGTTCACAGTTCGGGAAAGAACTTAGAACAAAGGCGAAACATAAGCAAGTTGGAAGCTCTGCGTCAAATGCAGGCTATGGCCCTGACGCTTCCAAAACGTATGAAGAAAGGCTCCGAAGGCGAAGAGGCCGAAGCGGCCCTGGGTTGCCCGTTCAGGAAAGAGCTTAGAACACGGGCAGAGTATAAGCCAGTTGGAACACTGAGTTCAGTGCACGTCCATCCCCAAATGCTTCCAAAACATATCATTGCACTTAGGGTGAAGTCTCCTATGTGGCCGAGTGTTCCCAGTTAAGGAAAGAATTTAGAACAAGGCCAGACTAGAAGCTTGCTGGATCCTCCGCGTTAAAGGGACACAAAGACGCTCAGGCTTCCAAAAGGGAAACGCGATCTTATAAGGGACGATTCAAAAATGGCGCTGTGTTCCCAGTTGTGGAAAGAAGTTAGAACCTGCGTGCACTACAGGCAAGTTGCATACTCTCGGTGCAAGCCAGCTTCCCGATGCTGCCAGGACGTACACTCGATCTTTGGTGAAGATTCATATGTGGCTGTGTGTTCCCAGTTGTGGGAAGACGTGAGAACAAGGCGCACTATAGCCGTGTTGCATACTCTAACGTAAGTGCACGCCAGGTCCCCTATGCTCCCAAGACGTCTAATCGCCCTTAGCGTTAAGTCTCATATGCGGCAGGGAGCTCCCAGTTGAGGAGAGGTGTTAGTACAAGGGCGGACTCTAGACAGGTTGGAGACTCTGAGTTAAGAGCTTGCCAGTGCGCTTCTACGTCCACAACGGAAAGTCCTGCTGCATACGAAAACCCATTCTCGCAGTGTTTTCGAAACCAGGTGAGGAAAGACGTTAGAACAAGGACGGACGGTAGGCAAGTTGGATTCTCAGAAGGACACGCACACCAAGTCCCTTCGACTTCCGAAACCTCTATCATCGCTCTTCAGGGGAAGTCTCCTAAGGGGCAGGGTGTTCACAGTTCAGGAAAGAACTTAGAACAAAGGAGGACATAAGCAAGTTGGAAGCTCTAAGTAAAAATGCAGGCTAAGGCCCTGAGGCTTCCAAAACGTAAAAAGGCTCTTAAGGCGAAGAGGCCTGAGCGGCCCTGGGTTCCCAGTTCAGGAAGGAACTTAGAACAAGGGCCGACTACAAGCCAGCTGGGTACTCTGAGTTCAGTGCACGTCCAGTCCGTTATGTTTTCAAAACGTACAATCGCACTTCAGGTGAAGTCTCCTAAGTGGCTCTGTGTTCCCACTTAAGGAAAGCATTTAGAACAAGGGCAGAGGAGAAGCTGGTCGGATACTCTGAGTGACGGGCACACAAAGGCGCTTAGGCCTCCACAACGTAAACGCGATCTTAAAGGGAAGATTCAAGAGTGACCCCGTGTTCCCGGTTGTGGAAAGAAGTTAGAACTTGGGCGTCCTCTAGGCAAGTCGCATACTCCCCGTGAGCTGCACGCCAAGACCCTTAGGCTTGCAAAACGCAAACTCTTATCTTCAGAGACTAGTCATATGTGGCTGTGTGTTCCCAGTTGTTTAACGATGTGAGAACAAGGCCGCACTCTAGGCAAGTTGTATACTCTAAGGGAAGGGCAGGCCAAGTGCCGAATGCTTCCAGAACGTACAATCGCCCTGAGGGTTAAGTCTCATAAGTGGCCGTGAGGTCCCAGGTAAGGCGAGATCCTACAACAAGGGCAGACCGTAAGGATTTTCAAAACTCTAAGTTAAATTGAAGGGAAGCCCCTTATGCTTCCCAAACCTGCAAACGCCCTGAAGACGAACACTCCTAAATCGCAATGTTTCCAGTGGAGGACAAGTGTTAGAACAAGGGCGGTCTCTGGGCAGGTTGGACACTCTGGGTTAAGTGCTCACCCATGCGCTTCTGCTTCCCAAACTTCTCAAGTCCCGCTGCACACCCAAACCCGTTTCTGGCAGTGTTTTCCCAGTTGAGGAAAGAAGTTAGAACAAGGGCGGACTGTAAGGCAAAGTTGGATAATCTGAAGGACGTGCACACCAAGTCCCATAGGCTTCCCAATCCTATCATCGCTCTTACGGTGAAGTCTCCTAAGTGGCATTGTGTTCACAGTTCGGGAAAGAACTTAGAACAAAGGCGAAACATAAGCAAGTTGGAAGCTCTGCGTCAAATGCAGGCTATGGCCCTGACGCTTCCAAAACGTATGAAGAAAGGCTCCGAAGGCGAAGAGGCCGAAGCGGCCCTGGGTTGCCCGTTCAGGAAAGAGCTTAGAACACGGGCAGAGTATAAGCCAGTTGGAACACTGAGTTCAGTGCACGTCCATCCCCAAATGCTTCCAAAACATATCATTGCACTTAGGGTGAAGTCTCCTATGTGGCAGAGTGTTCCCAGTTAAGGAAAGAATTTAGAACAAGGCCAGACTAGAAGCTTGCTGGATCCTCCGCGTTAAAGGGACACAAAGACGCTCAGGCTTCCAAAAGGGAAACGCGATCTTATAAGGGACGATTCAAAAATGGCGCTGTGTTCCCAGTTGTGGAAAGAAGTTAGAACCTGCGTGCACTACAGGCAAGTTGCATACTCTCGGTGCAAGCCAGCTTCCCGATGCTGCCAGGACGTACACTCGATCTTTGGTGAAGATTCATATGTGGCTGTGTGTTCCCAGTTGTGGGAAGACGTGAGAACAAGGCGCACTATAGCCGTGTTGCATACTCTAACGTAAGTGCACGCCAGGTCCCCTATGCTCCCAAGACGTCTAATCGCCCTTAGCGTTAAGTCTCATATGCGGCAGGGAGCTCCCAGTTGAGGAGAGGTGTTAGTACAAGGGCGGACTCTAGACAGGTTGGAGACTCTGAGTTAAGAGCTTGCCAGTGCGCTTCTACGTCCACAACGGAAAGTCCTGCTGCATACGAAAACCCATTCTCGCAGTGTTTTCGAAACCAGGTGAGGAAAGACGTTAGAACAAGGACGGACGGTAGGCAAGTTGGATTCTCAGAAGGACACGCACACCAAGTCCCTTCGACTTCCGAAACCTCTATCATCGCTCTTCAGGGGAAGTCTCCTAAGGGGCAGTGTGTTCACAGTTCAGGAAAGAACTTAGAACAAAGGAGGACATAAGCAAGTTGGAAGCTCTAAGTAAAAATGCAGGCTAAGGCCCTGAGGCTTCCAAAACGTAAAAAGGCTCTTAAGGCGAAGAGGCCTGAGCGGCCCTGGGTTCCCAGTTCAGGAAGGAACTTAGAACAAGGGCCGACTACAAGCCAGCTGGGTACTCTGAGTTCAGTGCACGTCCAGTCCGTTATGTTTTCAAAACGTACAATCGCACTTCAGGTGAAGTCTCCTAAGTGGCTCTGTGTTCCCACTTAAGGAAAGCATTTAGAACAAGGGCAGAGGAGAAGCTGGTCGGATACTCTGAGTGACGGGCACACAAAGGCGCTTAGGCCTCCACAACGTAAACGCGATCTTAAAGGGAAGATTCAAGAGTGACCCCGTGTTCCCGGTTGTGGAAAGAAGTTAGAACTTGGGCGTCCTCTAGGCAAGTCGCATACTCCCCGTGAGCTGCACGCCAAGACCCTTAGGCTTGCAAAACGCAAACTCTTATCTTCAGAGACTAGTCATATGTGGCTGTGTGTTCCCAGTTGTTTAACGATGTGAGAACAAGGCCGCACTCTAGGCAAGTTGTATACTCTAAGGGAAGGGCAGGCCAAGTGCCGAATGCTTCCAGAACGTACAATCGCCCTGAGGGTTAAGTCTCATAAGTGGCCGTGAGGTCCCAGGTAAGGCGAGATCCTACAACAAGGGCAGACCGTAAGGATTTTCAAAACTCTAAGTTAAATTGAAGGGAAGCCCCTTATGCTTCCCAAACCTGCAAACGCCCTGAAGACGAACACTCCTAAATCGCAATGTTTCCAGTGGAGGACAAGTGTTAGAACAAGGGCGGTCTCTGGGCAGGTTGGACACTCTGGGTTAAGTGCTCACCCATGCGCTTCTGCTTCCCAAACTTCTCAAGTCCCGCTGCACACCCAAACCCGTTTCTGGCAGTGTTTTCCCAGTTGAGGAAAGAAGTTAGGACAAGGGCGGACTGTAAGGCAAAGTTGGATAATCTGAAGGACGTGCACACCAAGTCCCATAGGCTTCCCAATCCTATCATCGCTCTTACGGTGAAGTCTCCTAAGTGGCATTGTGTTCACAGTTCGGGAAAGAACTTAGAACAAAGGCGAAACATAAGCAAGTTGGAAGCTCTGCGTCAAATGCAGGCTATGGCCCTGACGCTTCCAAAACGTATGAAGAAAGGCTCCGAAGGCGAAGAGGCCGAAGCGGCCCTGGGTTGCCCGTTCAGGAAAGAGCTTAGAACACGGGCAGAGTATAAGCCAGTTGGAACACTGAGTTCAGTGCACGTCCATCCCCAAATGCTTCCAAAACATATCATTGCACTTAGGGTGAAGTCTCCTATGTGGCCGAGTGTTCCCAGTTAAGGAAAGAATTTAGAACAAGGCCAGACTAGAAGCTTGCTGGATCCTCCGCGTTAAAGGGACACAAAGACGCTCAGGCTTCCAAAAGGGAAACGCGATCTTATAAGGGACGATTCAAAAATGGCGCTGTGTTCCCAGTTGTGGAAAGAAGTTAGAACCTGCGTGCACTACAGGCAAGTTGCATACTCTCGGTGCAAGCCAGCTTCCCGATGCTGCCAGGACGTACACTCGATCTTTGGTGAAGATTCATATGTGGCTGTGTGTTCCCAGTTGTGGGAAGACGTGAGAACAAGGCGCACTATAGCCGTGTTGCATACTCTAACGTAAGTGCACGCCAGGTCCCCTATGCTCCCAAGACGTCTAATCGCCCTTAGCGTTAAGTCTCATATGCGGCAGGGAGCTCCCAGTTGAGGAGAGGTGTTAGTACAAGGGCGGACTCTAGACAGGTTGGAGACTCTGAGTTAAGAGCTTGCCAGTGCGCTTCTACGTCCACAACGGAAAGTCCTGCTGCATACGAAAACCCATTCTCGCAGTGTTTTCGAAACCAGGTGAGGAAAGACGTTAGAACAAGGACGGACGGTAGGCAAGTTGGATTCTCAGAAGGACACGCACACCAAGTCCCTTCGACTTCCGAAACCTCTATCATCGCTCTTCAGGGGAAGTCTCCTAAGGGGCAGTGTGTTCACAGTTCAGGAAAGAACTTAGAACAAAGGAGGACATAAGCAAGTTGGAAGCTCTAAGTAAAAATGCAGGCTAAGGCCCTGAGGCTTCCAAAACGTAAAAAGGCTCTTAAGGCGAAGAGGCCTGAGCGGCCCTGGGTTCCCAGTTCAGGAAGGAACTTAGAACAAGGGCCGACTACAAGCCAGCTGGGTACTCTGAGTTCAGTGCACGTCCAGTCCGTTATGTTTTCAAAACGTACAATCGCACTTCAGGTGAAGTCTCCTAAGTGGCTCTGTGTTCCCACTTAAGGAAAGCATTTAGAACAAGGGCAGAGGAGAAGCTGGTCGGATACTCTGAGTGACGGGCACACAAAGGCGCTTAGGCCTCCACAACGTAAACGCGATCTTAAAGGGAAGATTCAAGAGTGACCCCGTGTTCCCGGTTGTGGAAAGAAGTTAGAACTTGGGCGTCCTCTAGGCAAGTCGCATACTCCCCGTGAGCTGCACGCCAAGACCCTTAGGCTTGCAAAACGCAAACTCTTATCTTCAGAGACTAGTCATATGTGGCTGTGTGTTCCCAGTTGTTTAACGATGTGAGAACAAGGCCGCACTCTAGGCAAGTTGTATACTCTAAGGGAAGGGCAGGCCAAGTGCCGAATGCTTCCAGAACGTACAATCGCCCTGAGGGTTAAGTCTCATAAGTGGCCGTGAGGTCCCAGGTAAGGCGAGATCCTACAACAAGGGCAGACCGTAAGGATTTTCAAAACTCTAAGTTAAATTGAAGGGAAGCCCCTTATGCTTCCCAAACCTGCAAACGCCCTGAAGACGAACACTCCTAAATCGCAATGTTTCCAGTGGAGGACAAGTGTTAGAACAAGGGCGGTCTCTGGGCAGGTTGGACACTCTGTTTTAAGTGCTCACCCATGCGCTTCTGCTTCCCAAACTTCTCAAGTCCCGCTGCACACCCAAACCCGTTTCTGGCAGTGTTTTCCCAGTTGAGGAAAGAAGTTAGAACAAGGGCGGACTGTAAGGCAAAGTTGGATAATCTGAAGGACGTGCACACCAAGTCCCATAGGCTTCCCAATCCTATCATCGCTCTTACGGTGAAGTCTCCTAAGTGGCATTGTGTTCACAGTTCGGGAAAGAACTTAGAACAAAGGCGAAACATAAGCAAGTTGGAAGCTCTGCGTCAAATGCAGGCTATGGCCCTGACGCTTCCAAAACGTATGAAGAAAGGCTCCGAAGGCGAAGAGGCCGAAGCGGCCCTGGGTTGCCCGTTCAGGAAAGAGCTTAGAACACGGGCAGAGTATAAGCCAGTTGGAACACTGAGTTCAGTGCACGTCCATCCCCAAATGCTTCCAAAACATATCATTGCACTTAGGGTGAAGTCTCCTATGTGGCAGAGTGTTCCCAGTTAAGGAAAGAATTTAGAACAAGGCCAGACTAGAAGCTTGCTGGATCCTCCGCGTTAAAGGGACACAAAGACGCTCAGGCTTCCAAAAGGGAAACGCGATCTTATAAGGGACGATTCAAAAATGGCGCTGTGTTCCCAGTTGTGGAAAGAAGTTAGAACCTGCGTGCACTACAGGCAAGTTGCATACTCTCGGTGCAAGCCAGCTTCCCGATGCTGCCAGGACGTACACTCGATCTTTGGTGAAGATTCATATGTGGCTGTGTGTTCCCAGTTGTGGGAAGACGTGAGAACAAGGCGCACTATAGCCGTGTTGCATACTCTAACGTAAGTGCACGCCAGGTCCCCTATGCTCCCAAGACGTCTAATCGCCCTTAGCGTTAAGTCTCATATGCGGCAGGGAGCTCCCAGTTGAGGAGAGGTGTTAGTACAAGGGCGGACTCTAGACAGGTTGGAGACTCTGAGTTAAGAGCTTGCCAGTGCGCTTCTACGTCCACAACGGAAAGTCCTGCTGCATACGAAAACCCATTCTCGCAGTGTTTTCGAAACCAGGTGAGGAAAGACGTTAGAACAAGGACGGACGGTAGGCAAGTTGGATTCTCAGAAGGACACGCACACCAAGTCCCTTCGACTTCCGAAACCTCTATCATCGCTCTTCAGGGGAAGTCTCCTAAGGGGCAGTGTGTTCACAGTTCAGGAAAGAACTTAGAACAAAGGAGGACATAAGCAAGTTGGAAGCTCTAAGTAAAAATGCAGGCTAAGGCCCTGAGGCTTCCAAAACGTAAAAAGGCTCTTAAGGCGAAGAGGCCTGAGCGGCCCTGGGTTCCCAGTTCAGGAAGGAACTTAGAACAAGGGCCGACTACAAGCCAGCTGGGTACTCTGAGTTCAGTGCACGTCCAGTCCGTTATGTTTTCAAAACGTACAATCGCACTTCAGGTGAAGTCTCCTAAGTGGCTCTGTGTTCCCACTTAAGGAAAGCATTTAGAACAAGGGCAGAGGAGAAGCTGGTCGGATACTCTGAGTGACGGGCACACAAAGGCGCTTAGGCCTCCACAACGTAAACGCGATCTTAAAGGGAAGATTCAAGAGTGACCCCGTGTTCCCGGTTGTGGAAAGAAGTTAGAACTTGGGCGTCCTCTAGGCAAGTCGCATACTCCCCGTGAGCTGCACGCCAAGACCCTTAGGCTTGCAAAACGCAAACTCTTATCTTCAGAGACTAGTCATATGTGGCTGTGTGTTCCCAGTTGTTTAACGATGTGAGAACAAGGCCGCACTCTAGGCAAGTTGTATACTCTAAGGGAAGGGCAGGCCAAGTGCCGAATGCTTCCAGAACGTACAATCGCCCTGAGAGTTAAGTCTCATAAGTGGCCGTGAGGTCCCAGGTAAGGCGAGATCCTACAACAAGGGCAGACCGTAAGGATTTTCAAAACTCTAAGTTAAATTGAAGGGAAGCCCCTTATGCTTCCCAAACCTGCAAACGCCCTGAAGACGAACACTCCTAAATCGCAATGTTTCCAGTGGAGGACAAGTGTTAGAACAAGGGCGGTCTCTGGGCAGGTTGGACACTCTGTTTTAAGTGCTCACCCATGCGCTTCTGCTTCCCAAACTTCTCAAGTCCCGCTGCACACCCAAACCCGTTTCTGGCAGTGTTTTCCCAGTTGAGGAAAGAAGTTAGAACAAGGGCGGACTGTAAGGCAAAGTTGGATAATCTGAAGGACGTGCACACCAAGTCCCATAGGCTTCCCAATCCTATCATCGCTCTTACGGTGAAGTCTCCTAAGTGGCATTGTGTTCACAGTTCGGGAAAGAACTTAGAACAAAGGCGAAACATAAGCAAGTTGGAAGCTCTGCGTCAAATGCAGGCTATGGCCCTGACGCTTCCAAAACGTATGAAGAAAGGCTCCGAAGGCGAAGAGGCCGAAGCGGCCCTGGGTTGCCCGTTCAGGAAAGAGCTTAGAACACGGGCAGAGTATAAGCCAGTTGGAACACTGAGTTCAGTGCACGTCCATCCCCAAATGCTTCCAAAACATATCATTGCACTTAGGGTGAAGTCTCCTATGTGGCAGAGTGTTCCCAGTTAAGGAAAGAATTTAGAACAAGGCCAGACTAGAAGCTTGCTGGATCCTCCGCGTTAAAGGGACACAAAGACGCTCAGGCTTCCAAAAGGGAAACGCGATCTTATAAGGGACGATTCAAAAATGGCGCTGTGTTCCCAGTTGTGGAAAGAAGTTAGAACCTGCGTGCACTACAGGCAAGTTGCATACTCTCGGTGCAAGCCAGCTTCCCGATGCTGCCAGGACGTACACTCGATCTTTGGTGAAGATTCATATGTGGCTGTGTGTTCCCAGTTGTGGGAAGACGTGAGAACAAGGCGCACTATAGCCGTGTTGCATACTCTAACGTAAGTGCACGCCAGGTCCCCTATGCTCCCAAGACGTCTAATCGCCCTTAGCGTTAAGTCTCATATGCGGCAGGGAGCTCCCAGTTGAGGAGAGGTGTTAGTACAAGGGCGGACTCTAGACAGGTTGGAGACTCTGAGTTAAGAGCTTGCCAGTGCGCTTCTACGTCCACAACGGAAAGTCCTGCTGCATACGAAAACCCATTCTCGCAGTGTTTTCGAAACCAGGTGAGGAAAGACGTTAGAACAAGGACGGACGGTAGGCAAGTTGGATTCTCAGAAGGACACGCACACCAAGTCCCTTCGACTTCCGAAACCTCTATCATCGCTCTTCAGGGGAAGTCTCCTAAGGGGCAGTGTGTTCACAGTTCAGGAAAGAACTTAGAACAAAGGAGGACATAAGCAAGTTGGAAGCTCTAAGTAAAAATGCAGGCTAAGGCCCTGAGGCTTCCAAAACGTAAAAAGGCTCTTAAGGCGAAGAGGCCTGAGCGGCCCTGGGTTCCCAGTTCAGGAAGGAACTTAGAACAAGGGCCGACTACAAGCCAGCTGGGTACTCTGAGTTCAGTGCACGTCCAGTCCGTTATGTTTTCAAAACGTACAATCGCACTTCAGGTGAAGTCTCCTAAGTGGCTCTGTGTTCCCACTTAAGGAAAGCATTTAGAACAAGGGCAGAGGAGAAGCTGGTCGGATACTCTGAGTGACGGGCACACAAAGGCGCTTAGGCCTCCACAACGTAAACGCGATCTTAAAGGGAAGATTCAAGAGTGACCCCGTGTTCCCGGTTGTGGAAAGAAGTTAGAACTTGGGCGTCCTCTAGGCAAGTCGCATACTCCCCGTGAGCTGCACGCCAAGACCCTTAGGCTTGCAAAACGCAAACTCTTATCTTCAGAGACTAGTCATATGTGGCTGTGTGTTCCCAGTTGTTTAACGATGTGAGAACAAGGCCGCACTCTAGGCAAGTTGTATACTCTAAGGGAAGGGCAGGCCAAGTGCCGAATGCTTCCAGAACGTACAATCGCCCTGAGGGTTAAGTCTCATAAGTGGCCGTGAGGTCCCAGGTAAGGCGAGATCCTACAACAAGGGCAGACCGTAAGGATTTTCAAAACTCTAAGTTAAATTGAAGGGAAGCCCCTTATGCTTCCCAAACCTGCAAACGCCCTGAAGACGAACACTCCTAAATCGCAATGTTTCCAGTGGAGGACAAGTGTTAGAACAAGGGCGGTCTCTGGGCAGGTTGGACACTCTGTTTTAAGTGCTCACCCATGCGCTTCTGCTTCCCAAACTTCTCAAGTCCCGCTGCACACCCAAACCCGTTTCTGGCAGTGTTTTCCCAGTTGAGGAAAGAAGTTAGAACAAGGGCGGACTGTAAGGCAAAGTTGGATAATCTGAAGGACGTGCACACCAAGTCCCATAGGCTTCCCAATCCTATCATCGCTCTTACGGTGAAGTCTCCTAAGTGGCATTGTGTTCACAGTTCGGGAAAGAACTTAGAACAAAGGCGAAACATAAGCAAGTTGGAAGCTCTGCGTCAAATGCAGGCTATGGCCCTGACGCTTCCAAAACGTATGAAGAAAGGCTCCGAAGGCGAAGAGGCCGAAGCGGCCCTGGGTTGCCCGTTCAGGAAAGAGCTTAGAACACGGGCAGAGTATAAGCCAGTTGGAACACTGAGTTCAGTGCACGTCCATCCCCAAATGCTTCCAAAACATATCATTGCACTTAGGGTGAAGTCTCCTATGTGGCAGAGTGTTCCCAGTTAAGGAAAGAATTTAGAACAAGGCCAGACTAGAAGCTTGCTGGATCCTCCGCGTTAAAGGGACACAAAGACGCTCAGGCTTCCAAAAGGGAAACGCGATCTTATAAGGGACGATTCAAAAATGGCGCTGTGTTCCCAGTTGTGGAAAGAAGTTAGAACCTGCGTGCACTACAGGCAAGTTGCATACTCTCGGTGCAAGCCAGCTTCCCGATGCTGCCAGGACGTACACTCGATCTTTGGTGAAGATTCATATGTGGCTGTGTGTTCCCAGTTGTGGGAAGACGTGAGAACAAGGCGCACTATAGCCGTGTTGCATACTCTAACGTAAGTGCACGCCAGGTCCCCTATGCTCCCAAGACGTCTAATCGCCCTTAGCGTTAAGTCTCATATGCGGCAGGGAGCTCCCAGTTGAGGAGAGGTGTTAGTACAAGGGCGGACTCTAGACAGGTTGGAGACTCTGAGTTAAGAGCTTGCCAGTGCGCTTCTACGTCCACAACGGAAAGTCCTGCTGCATACGAAAACCCATTCTCGCAGTGTTTTCGAAACCAGGTGAGGAAAGACGTTAGAACAAGGACGGACGGTAGGCAAGTTGGATTCTCAGAAGGACACGCACACCAAGTCCCTTCGACTTCCGAAACCTCTATCATCGCTCTTCAGGGGAAGTCTCCTAAGGGGCAGTGTGTTCACAGTTCAGGAAAGAACTTAGAACAAAGGAGGACATAAGCAAGTTGGAAGCTCTAAGTAAAAATGCAGGCTAAGGCCCTGAGGCTTCCAAAACGTAAAAAGGCTCTTAAGGCGAAGAGGCCTGAGCGGCCCTGGGTTCCCAGTTCAGGAAGGAACTTAGAACAAGGGCCGACTACAAGCCAGCTGGGTACTCTGAGTTCAGTGCACGTCCAGTCCGTTATGTTTTCAAAACGTACAATCGCACTTCAGGTGAAGTCTCCTAAGTGGCTCTGTGTTCCCACTTAAGGAAAGCATTTAGAACAAGGGCAGAGGAGAAGCTGGTCGGATACTCTGAGTGACGGGCACACAAAGGCGCTTAGGCCTCCACAACGTAAACGCGATCTTAAAGGGAAGATTCAAGAGTGACCCCGTGTTCCCGGTTGTGGAAAGAAGTTAGAACTTGGGCGTCCTCTAGGCAAGTCGCATACTCCCCGTGAGCTGCACGCCAAGACCCTTAGGCTTGCAAAACGCAAACTCTTATCTTCAGAGACTAGTCATATGTGGCTGTGTGTTCCCAGTTGTTTAACGATGTGAGAACAAGGCCGCACTCTAGGCAAGTTGTATACTCTAAGGGAAGGGCAGGCCAAGTGCCGAATGCTTCCAGAACGTACAATCGCCCTGAGGGTTAAGTCTCATAAGTGGCCGTGAGGTCCCAGGTAAGGCGAGATCCTACAACAAGGGCAGACCGTAAGGATTTTCAAAACTCTAAGTTAAATTGAAGGGAAGCCCCTTATGCTTCCCAAACCTGCAAACGCCCTGAAGACGAACACTCCTAAATCGCAATGTTTCCAGTGGAGGACAAGTGTTAGAACAAGGGCGGTCTCTGGGCAGGTTGGACACTCTGTTTTAAGTGCTCACCCATGCGCTTCTGCTTCCCAAACTTCTCAAGTCCCGCTGCACACCCAAACCCGTTTCTGGCAGTGTTTTCCCAGTTGAGGAAAGAAGTTAGAACAAGGGCGGACTGTAAGGCAAAGTTGGATAATCTGAAGGACGTGCACACCAAGTCCCATAGGCTTCCCAATCCTATCATCGCTCTTACGGTGAAGTCTCCTAAGTGGCATTGTGTTCACAGTTCGGGAAAGAACTTAGAACAAAGGCGAAACATAAGCAAGTTGGAAGCTCTGCGTCAAATGCAGGCTATGGCCCTGACGCTTCCAAAACGTATGAAGAAAGGCTCCGAAGGCGAAGAGGCCGAAGCGGCCCTGGGTTGCCCGTTCAGGAAAGAGCTTAGAACACGGGCAGAGTATAAGCCAGTTGGAACACTGAGTTCAGTGCACGTCCATCCCCAAATGCTTCCAAAACATATCATTGCACTTAGGGTGAAGTCTCCTATGTGGCAGAGTGTTCCCAGTTAAGGAAAGAATTTAGAACAAGGCCAGACTAGAAGCTTGCTGGATCCTCCGCGTTAAAGGGACACAAAGACGCTCAGGCTTCCAAAAGGGAAACGCGATCTTATAAGGGACGATTCAAAAATGGCGCTGTGTTCCCAGTTGTGGAAAGAAGTTAGAACCTGCGTGCACTACAGGCAAGTTGCATACTCTCGGTGCAAGCCAGCTTCCCGATGCTGCCAGGACGTACACTCGATCTTTGGTGAAGATTCATATGTGGCTGTGTGTTCCCAGTTGTGGGAAGACGTGAGAACAAGGCGCACTATAGCCGTGTTGCATACTCTAACGTAAGTGCACGCCAGGTCCCCTATGCTCCCAAGACGTCTAATCGCCCTTAGCGTTAAGTCTCATATGCGGCAGGGAGCTCCCAGTTGAGGAGAGGTGTTAGTACAAGGGCGGACTCTAGACAGGTTGGAGACTCTGAGTTAAGAGCTTGCCAGTGCGCTTCTACGTCCACAACGGAAAGTCCTGCTGCATACGAAAACCCATTCTCGCAGTGTTTTCGAAACCAGGTGAGGAAAGACGTTAGAACAAGGACGGACGGTAGGCAAGTTGGATTCTCAGAAGGACACGCACACCAAGTCCCTTCGACTTCCGAAACCTCTATCATCGCTCTTCAGGGGAAGTCTCCTAAGGGGCAGTGTGTTCACAGTTCAGGAAAGAACTTAGAACAAAGGAGGACATAAGCAAGTTGGAAGCTCTAAGTAAAAATGCAGGCTAAGGCCCTGAGGCTTCCAAAACGTAAAAAGGCTCTTAAGGCGAAGAGGCCTGAGCGGCCCTGGGTTCCCAGTTCAGGAAGGAACTTAGAACAAGGGCCGACTACAAGCCAGCTGGGTACTCTGAGTTCAGTGCACGTCCAGTCCGTTATGTTTTCAAAACGTACAATCGCACTTCAGGTGAAGTCTCCTAAGTGGCTCTGTGTTCCCACTTAAGGAAAGCATTTAGAACAAGGGCAGAGGAGAAGCTGGTCGGATACTCTGAGTGACGGGCACACAAAGGCGCTTAGGCCTCCACAACGTAAACGCGATCTTAAAGGGAAGATTCAAGAGTGACCCCGTGTTCCCGGTTGTGGAAAGAAGTTAGAACTTGGGCGTCCTCTAGGCAAGTCGCATACTCCCCGTGAGCTGCACGCCAAGACCCTTAGGCTTGCAAAACGCAAACTCTTATCTTCAGAGACTAGTCATATGTGGCTGTGTGTTCCCAGTTGTTTAACGATGTGAGAACAAGGCCGCACTCTAGGCAAGTTGTATACTCTAAGGGAAGGGCAGGCCAAGTGCCGAATGCTTCCAGAACGTACAATCGCCCTGAGGGTTAAGTCTCATAAGTGGCCGTGAGGTCCCAGGTAAGGCGAGATCCTACAACAAGGGCAGACCGTAAGGATTTTCAAAACTCTAAGTTAAATTGAAGGGAAGCCCCTTATGCTTCCCAAACCTGCAAACGCCCTGAAGACGAACACTCCTAAATCGCAATGTTTCCAGTGGAGGACAAGTGTTAGAACAAGGGCGGTCTCTGGGCAGGTTGGACACTCTGTTTTAAGTGCTCACCCATGCGCTTCTGCTTCCCAAACTTCTCAAGTCCCGCTGCACACCCAAACCCGTTTCTGGCAGTGTTTTCCCAGTTGAGGAAAGAAGTTAGAACAAGGGCGGACTGTAAGGCAAAGTTGGATAATCTGAAGGACGTGCACACCAAGTCCCATAGGCTTCCCAATCCTATCATCGCTCTTACGGTGAAGTCTCCTAAGTGGCATTGTGTTCACAGTTCGGGAAAGAACTTAGAACAAAGGCGAAACATAAGCAAGTTGGAAGCTCTGCGTCAAATGCAGGCTATGGCCCTGACGCTTCCAAAACGTATGAAGAAAGGCTCCGAAGGCGAAGAGGCCGAAGCGGCCCTGGGTTGCCCGTTCAGGAAAGAGCTTAGAACACGGGCAGAGTATAAGCCAGTTGGAACACTGAGTTCAGTGCACGTCCATCCCCAAATGCTTCCAAAACATATCATTGCACTTAGGGTGAAGTCTCCTATGTGGCAGAGTGTTCCCAGTTAAGGAAAGAATTTAGAACAAGGCCAGACTAGAAGCTTGCTGGATCCTCCGCGTTAAAGGGACACAAAGACGCTCAGGCTTCCAAAAGGGAAACGCGATCTTATAAGGGACGATTCAAAAATGGCGCTGTGTTCCCAGTTGTGGAAAGAAGTTAGAACCTGCGTGCACTACAGGCAAGTTGCATACTCTCGGTGCAAGCCAGCTTCCCGATGCTGCCAGGACGTACACTCGATCTTTGGTGAAGATTCATATGTGGCTGTGTGTTCCCAGTTGTGGGAAGACGTGAGAACAAGGCGCACTATAGCCGTGTTGCATACTCTAACGTAAGTGCACGCCAGGTCCCCTATGCTCCCAAGACGTCTAATCGCCCTTAGCGTTAAGTCTCATATGCGGCAGGGAGCTCCCAGTTGAGGAGAGGTGTTAGTACAAGGGCGGACTCTAGACAGGTTGGAGACTCTGAGTTAAGAGCTTGCCAGTGCGCTTCTACGTCCACAACGGAAAGTCCTGCTGCATACGAAAACCCATTCTCGCAGTGTTTTCGAAACCAGGTGAGGAAAGACGTTAGAACAAGGACGGACGGTAGGCAAGTTGGATTCTCAGAAGGACACGCACACCAAGTCCCTTCGACTTCCGAAACCTCTATCATCGCTCTTCAGGGGAAGTCTCCTAAGGGGCAGTGTGTTCACAGTTCAGGAAAGAACTTAGAACAAAGGAGGACATAAGCAAGTTGGAAGCTCTAAGTAAAAATGCAGGCTAAGGCCCTGAGGCTTCCAAAACGTAAAAAGGCTCTTAAGGCGAAGAGGCCTGAGCGGCCCTGGGTTCCCAGTTCAGGAAGGAACTTAGAACAAGGGCCGACTACAAGCCAGCTGGGTACTCTGAGTTCAGTGCACGTCCAGTCCGTTATGTTTTCAAAACGTACAATCGCACTTCAGGTGAAGTCTCCTAAGTGGCTCTGTGTTCCCACTTAAGGAAAGCATTTAGAACAAGGGCAGAGGAGAAGCTGGTCGGATACTCTGAGTGACGGGCACACAAAGGCGCTTAGGCCTCCACAACGTAAACGCGATCTTAAAGGGAAGATTCAAGAGTGACCCCGTGTTCCCGGTTGTGGAAAGAAGTTAGAACTTGGGCGTCCTCTAGGCAAGTCGCATACTCCCCGTGAGCTGCACGCCAAGACCCTTAGGCTTGCAAAACGCAAACTCTTATCTTCAGAGACTAGTCATATGTGGCTGTGTGTTCCCAGTTGTTTAACGATGTGAGAACAAGGCCGCACTCTAGGCAAGTTGTATACTCTAAGGGAAGGGCAGGCCAAGTGCCGAATGCTTCCAGAACGTACAATCGCCCTGAGGGTTAAGTCTCATAAGTGGCCGTGAGGTCCCAGGTAAGGCGAGATCCTACAACAAGGGCAGACCGTAAGGATTTTCAAAACTCTAAGTTAAATTGAAGGGAAGCCCCTTATGCTTCCCAAACCTGCAAACGCCCTGAAGACGAACACTCCTAAATCGCAATGTTTCCAGTGGAGGACAAGTGTTAGAACAAGGGCGGTCTCTGGGCAGGTTGGACACTCTGTTTTAAGTGCTCACCCATGCGCTTCTGCTTCCCAAACTTCTCAAGTCCCGCTGCACACCCAAACCCGTTTCTGGCAGTGTTTTCCCAGTTGAGGAAAGAAGTTAGAACAAGGGCGGACTGTAAGGCAAAGTTGGATAATCTGAAGGACGTGCACACCAAGTCCCATAGGCTTCCCAATCCTATCATCGCTCTTACGGTGAAGTCTCCTAAGTGGCATTGTGTTCACAGTTCGGGAAAGAACTTAGAACAAAGGCGAAACATAAGCAAGTTGGAAGCTCTGCGTCAAATGCAGGCTATGGCCCTGACGCTTCCAAAACGTATGAAGAAAGGCTCCGAAGGCGAAGAGGCCGAAGCGGCCCTGGGTTGCCCGTTCAGGAAAGAGCTTAGAACACGGGCAGAGTATAAGCCAGTTGGAACACTGAGTTCAGTGCACGTCCATCCCCAAATGCTTCCAAAACATATCATTGCACTTAGGGTGAAGTCTCCTATGTGGCCGAGTGTTCCCAGTTAAGGAAAGAATTTAGAACAAGGCCAGACTAGAAGCTTGCTGGATCCTCCGCGTTAAAGGGACACAAAGACGCTCAGGCTTCCAAAAGGGAAACGCGATCTTATAAGGGACGATTCAAAAATGGCGCTGTGTTCCCAGTTGTGGAAAGAAGTTAGAACCTGCGTGCACTACAGGCAAGTTGCATACTCTCGGTGCAAGCCAGCTTCCCGATGCTGCCAGGACGTACACTCGATCTTTGGTGAAGATTCATATGTGGCTGTGTGTTCCCAGTTGTGGGAAGACGTGAGAACAAGGCGCACTATAGCCGTGTTGCATACTCTAACGTAAGTGCACGCCAGGTCCCCTATGCTCCCAAGACGTCTAATCGCCCTTAGCGTTAAGTCTCATATGCGGCAGGGAGCTCCCAGTTGAGGAGAGGTGTTAGTACAAGGGCGGACTCTAGACAGGTTGGAGACTCTGAGTTAAGAGCTTGCCAGTGCGCTTCTACGTCCACAACGGAAAGTCCTGCTGCATACGAAAACCCATTCTCGCAGTGTTTTCGAAACCAGGTGAGGAAAGACGTTAGAACAAGGACGGACGGTAGGCAAGTTGGATTCTCAGAAGGACACGCACACCAAGTCCCTTCGACTTCCGAAACCTCTATCATCGCTCTTCAGGGGAAGTCTCCTAAGGGGCAGTGTGTTCACAGTTCAGGAAAGAACTTAGAACAAAGGAGGACATAAGCAAGTTGGAAGCTCTAAGTAAAAATGCAGGCTAAGGCCCTGAGGCTTCCAAAACGTAAAAAGGCTCTTAAGGCGAAGAGGCCTGAGCGGCCCTGGGTTCCCAGTTCAGGAAGGAACTTAGAACAAGGGCCGACTACAAGCCAGCTGGGTACTCTGAGTTCAGTGCACGTCCAGTCCGTTATGTTTTCAAAACGTACAATCGCACTTCAGGTGAAGTCTCCTAAGTGGCTCTGTGTTCCCACTTAAGGAAAGCATTTAGAACAAGGGCAGAGGAGAAGCTGGTCGGATACTCTGAGTGACGGGCACACAAAGGCGCTTAGGCCTCCACAACGTAAACGCGATCTTAAAGGGAAGATTCAAGAGTGACCCCGTGTTCCCGGTTGTGGAAAGAAGTTAGAACTTGGGCGTCCTCTAGGCAAGTCGCATACTCCCCGTGAGCTGCACGCCAAGACCCTTAGGCTTGCAAAACGCAAACTCTTATCTTCAGAGACTAGTCATATGTGGCTGTGTGTTCCCAGTTGTTTAACGATGTGAGAACAAGGCCGCACTCTAGGCAAGTTGTATACTCTAAGGGAAGGGCAGGCCAAGTGCCGAATGCTTCCAGAACGTACAATCGCCCTGAGGGTTAAGTCTCATAAGTGGCCGTGAGGTCCCAGGTAAGGCGAGATCCTACAACAAGGGCAGACCGTAAGGATTTTCAAAACTCTAAGTTAAATTGAAGGGAAGCCCCTTATGCTTCCCAAACCTGCAAACGCCCTGAAGACGAACACTCCTAAATCGCAATGTTTCCAGTGGAGGACAAGTGTTAGAACAAGGGCGGTCTCTGGGCAGGTTGGACACTCTGTTTTAAGTGCTCACCCATGCGCTTCTGCTTCCCAAACTTCTCAAGTCCCGCTGCACACCCAAACCCGTTTCTGGCAGTGTTTTCCCAGTTGAGGAAAGAAGTTAGAACAAGGGCGGACTGTAAGGCAAAGTTGGATAATCTGAAGGACGTGCACACCAAGTCCCATAGGCTTCCCAATCCTATCATCGCTCTTACGGTGAAGTCTCCTAAGTGGCATTGTGTTCACAGTTCGGGAAAGAACTTAGAACAAAGGCGAAACATAAGCAAGTTGGAAGCTCTGCGTCAAATGCAGGCTATGGCCCTGACGCTTCCAAAACGTATGAAGAAAGGCTCCGAAGGCGAAGAGGCCGAAGCGGCCCTGGGTTGCCCGTTCAGGAAAGAGCTTAGAACACGGGCAGAGTATAAGCCAGTTGGAACACTGAGTTCAGTGCACGTCCATCCCCAAATGCTTCCAAAACATATCATTGCACTTAGGGTGAAGTCTCCTATGTGGCCGAGTGTTCCCAGTTAAGGAAAGAATTTAGAACAAGGCCAGACTAGAAGCTTGCTGGATCCTCCGCGTTAAAGGGACACAAAGACGCTCAGGCTTCCAAAAGGGAAACGCGATCTTATAAGGGACGATTCAAAAATGGCGCTGTGTTCCCAGTTGTGGAAAGAAGTTAGAACCTGCGTGCACTACAGG
Organism: Meles meles; assembly: GCF_922984935.1. Classification (NCBI taxonomy): domain Eukaryota; kingdom Metazoa; phylum Chordata; class Mammalia; order Carnivora; family Mustelidae; genus Meles; species Meles meles. Next base: position 29,374 of record NW_025721530.1, read on the forward strand.
CAAGTTGCATACTCTCGGTGCAAGCCAGCTTCCCGATGCTGCCAGGACGTACACTCGATCTTTGGTGAAGATTCATATGTGGCTGTGTGTTCCCAGTTGTGGGAAGACGTGAGAACAAGGCGCACTATAGCCGTGTTGCATACTCTAACGTAAGTGCACGCCAGGTCCCCTATGCTCCCAAGACGTCTAATCGCCCTTAGCGTTAAGTCTCATATGCGGCAGGGAGCTCCCAGTTGAGGAGAGGTGTTAGTACAAGGGCGGACTCTAGACAGGTTGGAGACTCTGAGTTAAGAGCTTGCCAGTGCGCTTCTACGTCCACAACGGAAAGTCCTGCTGCATACGAAAACCCATTCTCGCAGTGTTTTCGAAACCAGGTGAGGAAAGACGTTAGAACAAGGACGGACGGTAGGCAAGTTGGATTCTCAGAAGGACACGCACACCAAGTCCCTTCGACTTCCGAAACCTCTATCATCGCTCTTCAGGGGAAGTCTCCTAAGGGGCAGTGTGTTCACAGTTCAGGAAAGAACTTAGAACAAAGGAGGACATAAGCAAGTTGGAAGCTCTAAGTAAAAATGCAGGCTAAGGCCCTGAGGCTTCCAAAACGTAAAAAGGCTCTTAAGGCGAAGAGGCCTGAGCGGCCCTGGGTTCCCAGTTCAGGAAGGAACTTAGAACAAGGGCCGACTACAAGCCAGCTGGGTACTCTGAGTTCAGTGCACGTCCAGTCCGTTATGTTTTCAAAACGTACAATCGCACTTCAGGTGAAGTCTCCTAAGTGGCTCTGTGTTCCCACTTAAGGAAAGCATTTAGAACAAGGGCAGAGGAGAAGCTGGTCGGATACTCTGAGTGACGGGCACACAAAGGCGCTTAGGCCTCCACAACGTAAACGCGATCTTAAAGGGAAGATTCAAGAGTGACCCCGTGTTCCCGGTTGTGGAAAGAAGTTAGAACTTGGGCGTCCTCTAGGCAAGTCGCATACTCCCCGTGAGCTGCACGCCAAGACCCTTAGGCTTGCAAAACGCAAACTCTTATCTTCAGAGACTAGTCATATGTGGCTGTGTGTTCCCAGTTGTTTAACGATGTGAGAACAAGGCCGCACTCTAGGCAAGTTGTATACTCTAAGGGAAGGGCAGGCCAAGTGCCGAATGCTTCCAGAACGTACAATCGCCCTGAGGGTTAAGTCTCATAAGTGGCCGTGAGGTCCCAGGTAAGGCGAGATCCTACAACAAGGGCAGACCGTAAGGATTTTCAAAACTCTAAGTTAAATTGAAGGGAAGCCCCTTATGCTTCCCAAACCTGCAAACGCCCTGAAGACGAACACTCCTAAATCGCAATGTTTCCAGTGGAGGACAAGTGTTAGAACAAGGGCGGTCTCTGGGCAGGTTGGACACTCTGTTTTAAGTGCTCACCCATGCGCTTCTGCTTCCCAAACTTCTCAAGTCCCGCTGCACACCCAAACCCGTTTCTGGCAGTGTTTTCCCAGTTGAGGAAAGAAGTTAGAACAAGGGCGGACTGTAAGGCAAAGTTGGATAATCTGAAGGACGTGCACACCAAGTCCCATAGGCTTCCCAATCCTATCATCGCTCTTACGGTGAAGTCTCCTAAGTGGCATTGTGTTCACAGTTCGGGAAAGAACTTAGAACAAAGGCGAAACATAAGCAAGTTGGAAGCTCTGCGTCAAATGCAGGCTATGGCCCTGACGCTTCCAAAACGTATGAAGAAAGGCTCCGAAGGCGAAGAGGCCGAAGCGGCCCTGGGTTGCCCGTTCAGGAAAGAGCTTAGAACACGGGCAGAGTATAAGCCAGTTGGAACACTGAGTTCAGTGCACGTCCATCCCCAAATGCTTCCAAAACATATCATTGCACTTAGGGTGAAGTCTCCTATGTGGCAGAGTGTTCCCAGTTAAGGAAAGAATTTAGAACAAGGCCAGACTAGAAGCTTGCTGGATCCTCCGCGTTAAAGGGACACAAAGACGCTCAGGCTTCCAAAAGGGAAACGCGATCTTATAAGGGACGATTCAAAAATGGCGCTGTGTTCCCAGTTGTGGAAAGAAGTTAGAACCTGCGTGCACTACAGGCAAGTTGCATACTCTCGGTGCAAGCCAGCTTCCCGATGCTGCCAGGACGTACACTCGATCTTTGGTGAAGATTCATATGTGGCTGTGTGTTCCCAGTTGTGGGAAGACGTGAGAACAAGGCGCACTATAGCCGTGTTGCATACTCTAACGTAAGTGCACGCCAGGTCCCCTATGCTCCCAAGACGTCTAATCGCCCTTAGCGTTAAGTCTCATATGCGGCAGGGAGCTCCCAGTTGAGGAGAGGTGTTAGTACAAGGGCGGACTCTAGACAGGTTGGAGACTCTGAGTTAAGAGCTTGCCAGTGCGCTTCTACGTCCACAACGGAAAGTCCTGCTGCATACGAAAACCCATTCTCGCAGTGTTTTCGAAACCAGGTGAGGAAAGACGTTAGAACAAGGACGGACGGTAGGCAAGTTGGATTCTCAGAAGGACACGCACACCAAGTCCCTTCGACTTCCGAAACCTCTATCATCGCTCTTCAGGGGAAGTCTCCTAAGGGGCAGTGTGTTCACAGTTCAGGAAAGAACTTAGAACAAAGGAGGACATAAGCAAGTTGGAAGCTCTAAGTAAAAATGCAGGCTAAGGCCCTGAGGCTTCCAAAACGTAAAAAGGCTCTTAAGGCGAAGAGGCCTGAGCGGCCCTGGGTTCCCAGTTCAGGAAGGAACTTAGAACAAGGGCCGACTACAAGCCAGCTGGGTACTCTGAGTTCAGTGCACGTCCAGTCCGTTATGTTTTCAAAACGTACAATCGCACTTCAGGTGAAGTCTCCTAAGTGGCTCTGTGTTCCCACTTAAGGAAAGCATTTAGAACAAGGGCAGAGGAGAAGCTGGTCGGATACTCTGAGTGACGGGCACACAAAGGCGCTTAGGCCTCCACAACGTAAACGCGATCTTAAAGGGAAGATTCAAGAGTGACCCCGTGTTCCCGGTTGTGGAAAGAAGTTAGAACTTGGGCGTCCTCTAGGCAAGTCGCATACTCCCCGTGAGCTGCACGCCAAGACCCTTAGGCTTGCAAAACGCAAACTCTTATCTTCAGAGACTAGTCATATGTGGCTGTGTGTTCCCAGTTGTTTAACGATGTGAGAACAAGGCCGCACTCTAGGCAAGTTGTATACTCTAAGGGAAGGGCAGGCCAAGTGCCGAATGCTTCCAGAACGTACAATCGCCCTGAGGGTTAAGTCTCATAAGTGGCCGTGAGGTCCCAGGTAAGGCGAGATCCTACAACAAGGGCAGACCGTAAGGATTTTCAAAACTCTAAGTTAAATTGAAGGGAAGCCCCTTATGCTTCCCAAACCTGCAAACGCCCTGAAGACGAACACTCCTAAATCGCAATGTTTCCAGTGGAGGACAAGTGTTAGAACAAGGGCGGTCTCTGGGCAGGTTGGACACTCTGTTTTAAGTGCTCACCCATGCGCTTCTGCTTCCCAAACTTCTCAAGTCCCGCTGCACACCCAAACCCGTTTCTGGCAGTGTTTTCCCAGTTGAGGAAAGAAGTTAGAACAAGGGCGGACTGTAAGGCAAAGTTGGATAATCTGAAGGACGTGCACACCAAGTCCCATAGGCTTCCCAATCCTATCATCGCTCTTACGGTGAAGTCTCCTAAGTGGCATTGTGTTCACAGTTCGGGAAAGAACTTAGAACAAAGGCGAAACATAAGCAAGTTGGAAGCTCTGCGTCAAATGCAGGCTATGGCCCTGACGCTTCCAAAACGTATGAAGAAAGGCTCCGAAGGCGAAGAGGCCGAAGCGGCCCTGGGTTGCCCGTTCAGGAAAGAGCTTAGAACACGGGCAGAGTATAAGCCAGTTGGAACACTGAGTTCAGTGCACGTCCATCCCCAAATGCTTCCAAAACATATCATTGCACTTAGGGTGAAGTCTCCTATGTGGCCGAGTGTTCCCAGTTAAGGAAAGAATTTAGAACAAGGCCAGACTAGAAGCTTGCTGGATCCTCCGCGTTAAAGGGACACAAAGACGCTCAGGCTTCCAAAAGGGAAACGCGATCTTATAAGGGACGATTCAAAAATGGCGCTGTGTTCCCAGTTGTGGAAAGAAGTTAGAACCTGCGTGCACTACAGGCAAGTTGCATACTCTCGGTGCAAGCCAGCTTCCCGATGCTGCCAGGACGTACACTCGATCTTTGGTGAAGATTCATATGTGGCTGTGTGTTCCCAGTTGTGGGAAGACGTGAGAACAAGGCGCACTATAGCCGTGTTGCATACTCTAACGTAAGTGCACGCCAGGTCCCCTATGCTCCCAAGACGTCTAATCGCCCTTAGCGTTAAGTCTCATATGCGGCAGGGAGCTCCCAGTTGAGGAGAGGTGTTAGTACAAGGGCGGACTCTAGACAGGTTGGAGACTCTGAGTTAAGAGCTTGCCAGTGCGCTTCTACGTCCACAACGGAAAGTCCTGCTGCATACGAAAACCCATTCTCGCAGTGTTTTCGAAACCAGGTGAGGAAAGACGTTAGAACAAGGACGGACGGTAGGCAAGTTGGATTCTCAGAAGGACACGCACACCAAGTCCCTTCGACTTCCGAAACCTCTATCATCGCTCTTCAGGGGAAGTCTCCTAAGGGGCAGTGTGTTCACAGTTCAGGAAAGAACTTAGAACAAAGGAGGACATAAGCAAGTTGGAAGCTCTAAGTAAAAATGCAGGCTAAGGCCCTGAGGCTTCCAAAACGTAAAAAGGCTCTTAAGGCGAAGAGGCCTGAGCGGCCCTGGGTTCCCAGTTCAGGAAGGAACTTAGAACAAGGGCCGACTACAAGCCAGCTGGGTACTCTGAGTTCAGTGCACGTCCAGTCCGTTATGTTTTCAAAACGTACAATCGCACTTCAGGTGAAGTCTCCTAAGTGGCTCTGTGTTCCCACTTAAGGAAAGCATTTAGAACAAGGGCAGAGGAGAAGCTGGTCGGATACTCTGAGTGACGGGCACACAAAGGCGCTTAGGCCTCCACAACGTAAACGCGATCTTAAAGGGAAGATTCAAGAGTGACCCCGTGTTCCCGGTTGTGGAAAGAAGTTAGAACTTGGGCGTCCTCTAGGCAAGTCGCATACTCCCCGTGAGCTGCACGCCAAGACCCTTAGGCTTGCAAAACGCAAACTCTTATCTTCAGAGACTAGTCATATGTGGCTGTGTGTTCCCAGTTGTTTAACGATGTGAGAACAAGGCCGCACTCTAGGCAAGTTGTATACTCTAAGGGAAGGGCAGGCCAAGTGCCGAATGCTTCCAGAACGTACAATCGCCCTGAGGGTTAAGTCTCATAAGTGGCCGTGAGGTCCCAGGTAAGGCGAGATCCTACAACAAGGGCAGACCGTAAGGATTTTCAAAACTCTAAGTTAAATTGAAGGGAAGCCCCTTATGCTTCCCAAACCTGCAAACGCCCTGAAGACGAACACTCCTAAATCGCAATGTTTCCAGTGGAGGACAAGTGTTAGAACAAGGGCGGTCTCTGGGCAGGTTGGACACTCTGTTTTAAGTGCTCACCCATGCGCTTCTGCTTCCCAAACTTCTCAAGTCCCGCTGCACACCCAAACCCGTTTCTGGCAGTGTTTTCCCAGTTGAGGAAAGAAGTTAGAACAAGGGCGGACTGTAAGGCAAAGTTGGATAATCTGAAGGACGTGCACACCAAGTCCCATAGGCTTCCCAATCCTATCATCGCTCTTACGGTGAAGTCTCCTAAGTGGCATTGTGTTCACAGTTCGGGAAAGAACTTAGAACAAAGGCGAAACATAAGCAAGTTGGAAGCTCTGCGTCAAATGCAGGCTATGGCCCTGACGCTTCCAAAACGTATGAAGAAAGGCTCCGAAGGCGAAGAGGCCGAAGCGGCCCTGGGTTGCCCGTTCAGGAAAGAGCTTAGAACACGGGCAGAGTATAAGCCAGTTGGAACACTGAGTTCAGTGCACGTCCATCCCCAAATGCTTCCAAAACATATCATTGCACTTAGGGTGAAGTCTCCTATGTGGCAGAGTGTTCCCAGTTAAGGAAAGAATTTAGAACAAGGCCAGACTAGAAGCTTGCTGGATCCTCCGCGTTAAAGGGACACAAAGACGCTCAGGCTTCCAAAAGGGAAACGCGATCTTATAAGGGACGATTCAAAAATGGCGCTGTGTTCCCAGTTGTGGAAAGAAGTTAGAACCTGCGTGCACTACAGGCAAGTTGCATACTCTCGGTGCAAGCCAGCTTCCCGATGCTGCCAGGACGTACACTCGATCTTTGGTGAAGATTCATATGTGGCTGTGTGTTCCCAGTTGTGGGAAGACGTGAGAACAAGGCGCACTATAGCCGTGTTGCATACTCTAACGTAAGTGCACGCCAGGTCCCCTATGCTCCCAAGACGTCTAATCGCCCTTAGCGTTAAGTCTCATATGCGGCAGGGAGCTCCCAGTTGAGGAGAGGTGTTAGTACAAGGGCGGACTCTAGACAGGTTGGAGACTCTGAGTTAAGAGCTTGCCAGTGCGCTTCTACGTCCACAACGGAAAGTCCTGCTGCATACGAAAACCCATTCTCGCAGTGTTTTCGAAACCAGGTGAGGAAAGACGTTAGAACAAGGACGGACGGTAGGCAAGTTGGATTCTCAGAAGGACACGCACACCAAGTCCCTTCGACTTCCGAAACCTCTATCATCGCTCTTCAGGGGAAGTCTCCTAAGGGGCAGTGTGTTCACAGTTCAGGAAAGAACTTAGAACAAAGGAGGACATAAGCAAGTTGGAAGCTCTAAGTAAAAATGCAGGCTAAGGCCCTGAGGCTTCCAAAACGTAAAAAGGCTCTTAAGGCGAAGAGGCCTGAGCGGCCCTGGGTTCCCAGTTCAGGAAGGAACTTAGAACAAGGGCCGACTACAAGCCAGCTGGGTACTCTGAGTTCAGTGCACGTCCAGTCCGTTATGTTTTCAAAACGTACAATCGCACTTCAGGTGAAGTCTCCTAAGTGGCTCTGTGTTCCCACTTAAGGAAAGCATTTAGAACAAGGGCAGAGGAGAAGCTGGTCGGATACTCTGAGTGACGGGCACACAAAGGCGCTTAGGCCTCCACAACGTAAACGCGATCTTAAAGGGAAGATTCAAGAGTGACCCCGTGTTCCCAGTTGTGGAAAGAAGTTAGAACTTGGGCGTCCTCTAGGCAAGTCGCATACTCCCCCGTGAGCTGCACGCCAAGACCCTTAGGCTTGCAAAACGCAAACTCTTATCTTCAGAGACTAGTCATATGTGGCTGTGTGTTCCCAGTTGTTTAACGATGTGAGAACAAGGCCGCACTCTAGGCAAGTTGTATACTCTAAGGGAAGGGCAGGCCAAGTGCCGAATGCTTCCAGAACGTACAATCGCCTGAGGGTTAAGTCTCATAAGTGGCCGTGAGGTCCCAGGTAAGGCGAGATCCTACAACAAGGGCAGACCGTAAGGATTTTCAAAACTCTAAGTTAAATTGAAGGGAAGCCCCTTATGCTTCCCAAACCTGCAAACGCCCTGAAGACGAACACTCCTAAATCGCAATGTTTCCAGTGGAGGACAAGTGTTAGAACAAGGGCGGTCTCTGGGCAGGTTGGACACTCTGTTTTAAGTGCTCACCCATGCGCTTCTGCTTCCCAAACTTCTCAAGTCCCGCTGCACACCCAAACCCGTTTCTGGCAGTGTTTTCCCAGTTGAGGAAAGAAGTTAGAACAAGGGCGGACTGTAAGGCAAAGTTGGATAATCTGAAGGACGTGCACACCAAGTCCCATAGGCTTCCCAATCCTATCATCGCTCTTACGGTGAAGTCTCCTAAGTGGCATTGTGTTCACAGTTCGGGAAAGAACTTAGAACAAAGGCGAAACATAAGCAAGTTGGAAGCTCTGCGTCAAATGCAGGCTATGGCCCTGACGCTTCCAAAACGTATGAAGAAAGGCTCCGAAGGCGAAGAGGCCGAAGCGGCCCTGGGTTGCCCGTTCAGGAAAGAGCTTAGAACACGGGCAGAGTATAAGCCAGTTGGAACACTGAGTTCAGTGCACGTCCATCCCCAAATGCTTCCAAAACATATCATTGCACTTAGGGTGAAGTCTCCTATGTGGCAGAGTGTTCCCAGTTAAGGAAAGAATTTAGAACAAGGCCAGACTAGAAGCTTGCTGGATCCTCCGCGTTAAAGGGACACAAAGACGCTCAGGCTTCCAAAAGGGAAACGCGATCTTATAAGGGACGATTCAAAAATGGCGCTGTGTTCCCAGTTGTGGAAAGAAGTTAGAACCTGCGTGCACTACAGGCAAGTTGCATACTCTCGGTGCAAGCCAGCTTCCCGATGCTGCCAGGACGTACACTCGATCTTTGGTGAAGATTCATATGTGGCTGTGTGTTCCCAGTTGTGGGAAGACGTGAGAACAAGGCGCACTATAGCCGTGTTGCATACTCTAACGTAAGTGCACGCAGGTCCCCTATGCTCCCAAGACGTCTAATCGCCCTTAGCGTTAAGTCTCATATGCGGCAGGGAGCTCCCAGTTGAGGAGAGGTGTTAGTACAAGGGCGGACTCTAGACAGGTTGGAGAACTCTGAGTTAAGAGCTTGCCAGTGCGCTTCTACGTCCACAACGGAAAGTCCTGCTGCATACGAAAACCCATTCTCGCAGTGTTTTCGAAACCAGGTGAGGAAAGACGTTAGAACAAGGACGGACGGTAGGCAAGTTGGATTCTCAGAAGGACACGCACACCAAGTCCCTTCGACTTCCGAAACCTCTATCATCGCTCTTCAGGGGAAGTCTCCTAAGGGGCAGTGTGTTCACAGTTCAGGAAAGAACTTAGAACAAAGGAGGACATAAGCAAGTTGGAAGCTCTAAGTAAAAATGCAGGCTAAGGCCCTGAGGCTTCCAAAACGTAAAAAGGCTCTTAAGGCGAAGAGGCCTGAGCGGCCCTGGGTTCCCAGTTCAGGAAGGAACTTAGAACAAGGGCCGACTACAAGCCAGCTGGGTACTCTGAGTTCAGTGCACGTCCAGTCCGTTATGTTTTCAAAACGTACAATCGCACTTCAGGTGAAGTCTCCTAAGTGGCTCTGTGTTCCCACTTAAGGAAAGCATTTAGAACAAGGGCAGAGGAGAAGCTGGTCGGATACTCTGAGTGACGGCACACAAAGGCGCTTAGGCCTCCACAACGTAAACGCGATCTTAAAGGGAAGATTCAAGAGTGACCCCCGTGTTCCCGGTTGTGGAAAGAAGTTAGAACTTGGGCGTCCTCTAGGCAAGTCGCATACTCCCCGTGAGCTGCACGCCAAGACCCTTAGGCTTGCAAAACGCAAACTCTTATCTTCAGAGACTAGTCATATGTGGCTGTGTGTTCCCAGTTGTTTAACGATGTGAGAACAAGGCCGCACTCTAGGCAAGTTGTATACTCTAAGGGAAGGGCAGGCCAAGTGCCGAATGCTTCCAGAACGTACAATCGCCCTGAGGGTTAAGTCTCATAAGTGGCCGTGAGGTCCCAGGTAAGGCGAGATCCTACAACAAGGGCAGACCGTAAGGATTTTCAAAACTCTAAGTTAAATTGAAGGGAAGCCCCTTATGCTTCCCAAACCTGCAAACGCCCTGAAGACGAACACTCCTAAATCGCAATGTTTCCAGTGGAGGACAAGTGTTAGAACAAGGGCGGTCTCTGGGCAGGTTGGACACTCTGTTTTAAGTGCTCACCCATGCGCTTCTGCTTTCCCAAACTTCTCAAGTCCCGCTGCACACCCAAACCCGTTTCTGGCAGTGTTTTCCCAGTTGAGGAAAGAAGTTAGAACAAGGGCGGACTGTAAGGCAAAGTTGGATAATCTGAAGGACGTGCACACCAAGTCCCATAGGCTTCCCAATCCTATCATCGCTCTTACGGTGAAGTCTCCTAAGTGGCATTGTGTTCACAGTTCGGGAAAGAACTTAGAACAAAGGCGAAACATAAGC
>NW_025721531.1:0-39323 GCF_922984935.1 Meles meles
CCCCTAATAATACAAATTCCATGAATGTGCAAATCTATGTGAATGAAGTAAGGTCAGGACTGGACATACAATGTCATTAAGGTATTCCTGCCTTTAAAGAGCTCCCAATTTAATGAGATACACTTACATAAAACTATGTATAAGGGCAGGGCTGTGGGGTGTCTAATAAGAGAAAGTAAAAAAAAGAAATGAAATCTTGCCATTTGCGACGACGTGGATGGAACTAGAGCGTATCATGCTTAGTGAAATAAGTCAATCGGAGAAAGACAACTATCATATGATCTCCCTGATGTGAGGACATGGAGAAGCAACATGGGGAGGTAGGGGGATAGGAGAAGAATAAATGAAACAAGATGGGATTGGGAGGGAGACAAACCATAAATGACTCTTAATCTCACAAAACAAACTGGGGGTTGCTGGGGGGAGGTGGGATTGGGAGAGGGGAAGCGGGCTATGGACATTGGGGAGGGGAGGTGAACCATAAGAGACTATGGACTCTGAAAAACAACCTGAGGGTTTTGAAGGGTCAGGGGTGGGAGGTTGGGGGAACAGGTGGTGGGTAATGGGGAGGGCACGTTTTGCATGGAGCACTGGGTGTTGTGCAAAAAGAATGAATACTGTTACGCTGAAAAAATAAATAAAATGGAAAAAAAAAAGGGATTGTAAGGTCACAGAGGAAAATATCATATTGATCAAAATTGGCGAGAGTGGACATCCTTTTCATGTTCCTGATCTCAAAGGAAAGACTGTCAGCTTTTCCCCATTGCGAATGATTATTTGCTATGGGTTTTTCATAGACAGATTTTATGAAGTTGAGGAATGGTCCCTTTATTTCTGTACTTTGATGCGTTTTAATCAGGAATGAATGCTGAAAACCTCCAGATTCTTCCTATGAAGCCCACATTATCCTGATCTGCAACCAGGCAAAGATGCCATCCAAAACGAGAATTTCAGACCAATAGTCCTGATGAAATGAAGGCTACAGTTCTCAACAAGATCCTAGCTAATAGGATCAAAGAGCACAGAAAAACATTATCCACCATGAACACGTGGGATTTTTCCCTGGGACACAAGGGTGGGTCGACATTCACAAATCAATCAATGTGTTAGAACAAATCAATAAGAAAGAGAGAAGAAACACAAGGTCTTCTGAATTGAGACAGCAAGTGCATTTGAAAAGATCCATTTGTATTCTTTAGTGCTTTACTTTTTTTCTTTTTAAACTTTTTATTATTTTTGATGTTTATTTTTACATATAAGTTATGTACATGTATATCTTTTTCTAGTCCTTTTCATTAAATTGTTTTATATTTCTAAGATTTTCTTTTTTTCTTTCTTTCTTTTTCTTTTTCTCCTTATTTTGGCATCTAGTTTCTTTTCATGAACAGTCCAAAACACGTACTGGGTCCAGTTTTTGTATTCTTTTGTTGTTTATTTTGGTTTCCATTTTTTGTTATTCCTGTTTTTTCTGCTCTGTCTGTCATGGCTGATTTTGCTTTCATAATTATTTTCTGGGCGAAATGAGGAGATGGAGAAATTCACCCCAAAAGAATGTCCAGGGGGCAGTCCCCACTCCCAGGGATTGCATCAATATGGATATAAGTAAGATCTCTGCACTAGAATTAAAACCAATGATTAGGAAGATAGTAACTGGGCTTGAAACAAGCATAGAAGGTCCAAGAGAAACCCTCACTATAGACATAAAAGAACTAATATCTACTCAGGTCCGCTTTAAAAATGCTATTACTGAGATATAGTTCAAGTGGAGGCTATACAAAGGGGATGAATGAGGGAGAAGTATGAATCAGTGATTATAGAAGATCAAAGGATGGATCAAAATGCTGAAAAAATGAGAGAAACAAAGCTACTGGGTCACGAAGGGAGACTTCGAGTGCTTGGGAATTCCATAAACTGAAATGATATCCTTATTATTAAAGGGGTCCCAGAAGATGAGGGTCAGGAGAAAAGAGCAGAAGGTTTATTTCAACAAATTGTAGTGAGTTGAGAAACTCCCAAATATGGGGAAGGAAACAAGTCCAGGAGGCACAGAGAATACCCCTCAAAATCAGTAAAAATATGTCAACGTATAAAAATATAATCCTGAAGTGTGAAATTCAAAGGCAACCAGAAAATCCTGAAAGAAACTTGGGCCAAGAGTTTCTTCACCCCTAAGGGTAGGTGCATGAGGCTGGCAGCAGACCTGTCCACAGAGACTTACCAGGCTAGAAAGGACAGGTTGGGTATAGGCAATGTACTAAATGGAGGAAAAGAATATGCAGCCACAAATAAGTGTATACCCCAAGGCTATCTTTCAAAGTGAAAGGAGGGGTAGAGAGCATCTAGGACAAACAAAAATGAAAGGAATTTCTGAATAATAAACCCTCACTGCAAGAAGCAATAAGGCGATCCTTTGAGTCAAGAGAGAGGGAGCCATATCAAAAGAGAGAGAGAGAGAGAGAGAGAGAACACAGACGAGGTACAGAAACAGTGACATTACACATTCTAAAAGGCACTAACTTCATATCTTTTAATAATTACTCAGAATGTAAATAGACAAAATGCAACTACTGAAAGACATAGGGTGTCAGAATGGAATGAAACAAACCAAAATGAAACAAGAAGACCCACTGAGAGATGCCTGGGTGGCTCAGGTGGCTATACCTTCTGCCTTAAGCTCAGGACATGATCCCCAGATCCTGGGATCGAGCCTCAGGTTGGGCTCTCTGCTGGGCACGAGGCCTGTTTCCCCAAACCCCCTCTCTTTCTCTGCCTGCCTCTCTGCCTACTTGTGATCTATGTCTGGCAAATAAATACATAAAAACTTTACAAAAAAGAGAAGAAGACCCATTGATATGGTCTGCACAAGAGACTCATTTTAGACAAAAGACACTTCCAGATTCAACATGAGAGTTGAGGAACTATTTATAATGGTAGTGGACATCAAGAGACCGCTGGAGTAGTCACCCATAAAGCCAAAACTGTAGTGAGAGTTAGAGGAAGACCCTCTATAAAAATAAAGGTTTCTATGAAATAAGAAGATGTTTCAATTGCCATTGCTGATGCCCCTATCTTTAAAGAAACCAAAATATAAACTGATTAATCACTAAATTAAAGGCACACATTGATAGTAATTCAAGGATAGTGGGGTACTTTAACACCCCACTCACAGCAAGGAACATGTTGTCTAAGCAGATCACCAAGGCAACAAAGGGCTTTAAGTGACACATTGGACCTGATGAACTTCAAAGAGATGTCCAGAGCATTTCACCCTAAAGCAAAGGAGTATACCTCTTTCTCGAGTGCACAAGGAATGTTCTCCAGAATAGATCATGTGCCACGTCAAAAATCAGTTCAACTCTGGATCACAAAGATTGAATTCATACCCATGCATTTTTCAGACAACATGGCATAGATACCTGAAGTCAACCAAAAGGAAACATGTAGAAAGGCCACAAATACATGGAAGCCAAAGAACGTCTTACCAAAGAGTGAATGGGAGAACCAGGAAATTAAGAAGACTATTTGAAATACTTGGAAGGAAAGGAAAAGTAAAACCACGACAGTGCAAAAGCTTTTGGGTGCAGCAAAGCGTGTCTTAAGAGGGAAGTATACAGCAAGACAGGCCTTCTTTTAGAAACAAAACAAGTCTGAAATACACAATGTAACATAAAGGAGCAGGAAAAATGACAGCAAAGAAAGCCAAAATCCAGCAGGTGGAGAGAAATGATAAAGATGAAAGCACTAGGGCGCCTGGGTGGCTCAGTGGGTTAAGCCGATGCCTTCGGCTCAGGTCATGATCTCGGGGTCCTGGGATCGAGTCCCGCATTGGGCTCTCTGCTTAGCAGGGAGCCTGCTTCCCTCTCTCTCTCTCTCTCTCTCTCTGCCTGCCTCTCTATCTACTTGTGATCTCTCTCTGTCAAATAAATAAATAAAATCTTTAAAAAAAAAAAAAGATGAAAGCACTAGGGGCACCTGGGTGGCTCAGTGGGTTAAAGCCTCTACCTTGGCTCAGGTCATGATCCCAGGGTCCTGGGATGGAGCTCCACGTCGGGCTCTCTGCTTGGCAGGGGGCCTGCTTCCTCCTCTCTCTCTGCCTGCCTCTCTGCCTGCTTGTGATCTCTGTCTGTCAAATAAATAAGTAAATCTTAAAAAAAAAAGATTATAGTACTACACAACATACAGAAGTTAGAAATATAGATCACTGAAACAACGAGCTGGTTCCTTGAAAGAACTAACAAGATTGAGAAACCATAATCAGGAATGGAGGAAAAGAGATCACAACCAACCCCAAAGAAATAGAAAAAAATGTAAGGGAATATGATGACCAATTTTGTGCCAACACACCTTCCAAAGTCATTCTAAGAGGCCAGCATAACCTGGGTCCCCAATGCAGATGAATACTCCACCAGAAAGGAGCATTATAGGCCAATATGCCTGATGAATATGGGTGTAGAACTTCTCACAAAGATACTAGCCAAGATGATCCAAGAGTACATTAGAAGGATTCTTCAACAGGATCAAGGGGGGCTAATTCCTGCATTTCTGCAGAAGTGTTTCAATATCTGCAAGCCGATCCACGTGATACACCACATTAACATAAGAAAGAACAACCATATGATCCTCTCCACAGATGCTGAAATGGCACATGAAAAAAACACACACCATCTTTCTTGAAAAGATCCCACTGTGTGTCGGAATAGAGGGAAAACACCTCAATATCCTATGTCACAGAGGAAAGGCTGAGAGGGGATATCATTTTCAATGAGAAAACACTTGGAACTTTTCCACTAAGGTCAGGAACACAAAGGGACTGTCCACTCTCAACACTGCTGTTCCACATTGTACCGGAAATCCTATCATCAACAATCAGACAACAAAAGGAAATAAGAGGCAACCAAATCAGCAATGATGGAATTAACATATTTACATTTTTATCCTCATGAGAAGACATGATGCTGCATGTAGAACACCAAAAAGGAGGCGCCTGGGTGGCTCAATGGTTAAGCCTCTGCCTTTGGATCAGGTCATGATCCCAGGGTCCTGGGATCGAGCCCCACATAGGGCTCTCTCCTCAGCAGGGAACCTGCTTCCACCCCCCCGCCTGCCTCTCTGCCCACTTGTGATCTCTGTCTGGCCCTAAAAGCACACTGCATAAAAGAAAACATTTGTTAGACAGGACTTTACCAATATCGAAAACTTTTATGCTACTAAGAACTTTGTTCTTATTAGGGTCACAAAAATACAAGTTATAGACCAGGTGAACATATTGGCAAACCACATATCTGACAAAGAATTTCTATGGAGTGCATGTAAAGAACTCTCAGTGTTTAATAGGAAAAAAACAAACTATCTAAACAGAAAATGGACAGAAATATGTGGACAGCCATTATATCAAAAAGAACATGCAGATATCACATAAAGCTAAGGGAAAAAAAAATGTTCAACCTCTTTAGCCATGAGAAAAATGCCACTGAAAACCTGACGGACTTACCAGTACTACCCGCCTTTTAGGTTAGCTGGCTAATATAAAACACAGTACAAATATCAAATGTTGGAAAGAGCCAGCTCTCCTACACTGAAGGTGGAAAGGTCAATGGAAGAGCCGTTCTGGTAAGAACATGTGATGGGTTCTAAAGAAACAAAACCTAAACCATGTAACCTAGCAAGCACTTTCCTGAACCCAGAGAATGAAAATTTGAGATGCCATGAAACACAGTGCACAATGTTTCACTTCAGATTCATTTGTAACTGCTGAAAAGAATGGAAGCAGCCAAAATGAGTGAAGATTGCCTCTGTGAAGGGAGCTTCTGAAATACCTGTGGCTTCTGGTCATCTAGAAATCTACCTCTCTACCTCCCTCATCCTATATGTAGTAGTGCTCTACCTGTCAGCACATCCCTAAGCCTAGTAGTGCCACCCTGGCTCACGGGAGTTGGAAATGTCCCTGAAGGCCCCAGAACCATAAGGTGTGGCTGTCAAGCAACAGTGAAGGAGGCAGGGTGGGTCTGGTGCTGGCCTGTGACTTGGCAGATGCTGTTCTGTGATTTCCTGTAGCCCATAGGGGCAGCGAAGGTTGGTTATGGGACAGAGTGATCTCATGAACTACCTTCCCAAAGGTGATATTTTGCCTTTGGGGAGAAAAGGCCAGGAAAAGGACCCAGCTCACTGTCTACCACCCAATCTTCCCTCCCTCCTCTAGACTGCCTCTGTTCCTGCCCTTGTAGATCCCCTCCCCAAACCTGCCTTCTCCTGCCTCCTGCTCACACAATCACCTCCTACGAAAGCTACCCTCATTTTCCATATGAAGGAAGAGGGACTGAAGAGGTGAGCAGCTCTGGGGTGACAGCCCACCCAGGGGCCTGATGTTTGTGGAACCATTGGTTCAGTGAGCATGATCTGAGCAGCTAATCACAGGAGTTTCTGAGGGCTAGCATCACATAAGCAACCCATACCTGCCTTACATTTAAGTGATCTGGACTCAACTAGCATCCACCCAGGCTCCTGGAAGCAACCCCTCCAATCAGCCCAGACATCATCCATCTTATGATTGCAAGTCTCCCACTTTCCAAGTTCCCTTGAAGTTCAATACAGCCCCAAAGGAAACTTCCTCATGGTTCCCTTCTGTGTATGCCCAGTTGCTATGAGCACACTGTCATTACGGAGGTCAGCCCAGGAGACACAGCTCTAGGCATTTCCCCTACAATCTCAGTTGGTGTCAAATGTAAATGGAGATTACTGCTAGTTGCACCCCACCTGCATTCCCACTCCACATCCCTGGAGCTAAGATGGAGCATAGCCCAGGAGGAGTCAGCCAGGAATCTCACCTTCCAACTCCATTCTGACACCCAATGTCCAATTTATCAGAAGATCAGCACTGACTCTCTGGAGTGGCCCCATTCCTCATACCCAAGCAGACCCTAGAGTCTCCAAGGTGCCCCTGTTCCCACCTCTGTCCCACTGCACCTTACTCTGGGCAAACCTAAAGCACCCAAAGTGAATCCCACATGTCCCCCCAATTCCTGCAGTGCCTTTTGGTCAGAAAGGAGCCCACCAGCCTGGCCACCATTCTGCCTCCTGCTCTGACCCCAAACCCATTCACCCAGAGACAGGGCATCGTCCCCCACCTCTGGAGTCACTCTACCCTTCCTGCCTGGTCTTGTCACACTTGTTCTTCCAAGGACTGCATCATAGACGAATCTGTCCCCAACCAACAGCTGTTTTCCTGGCAACAATCTGAAGCCATAACATCAGGGGCCAACCTCCCACTTAGCAAAAATCTGACAAAAATGGTCTCTGCCAATGCTTTAGGCAGAAATACCTGTGAACAGACACACAGATTCTCTATTCCTTCCGATCAGAATGCTGCTGAACTTAGGTCCTCTGCTTTGCTTCTAGAGTTCAGTGTGTCTGAACGTGTTGATGAAGACAGGCAGGTTGTGCTCAATGTCAACTCTGCATCCTTAATCGACATATCCTCAGAGCCATGGACACCCCAACCTCAGAAGAATGCAATGGATCATAAGGGATAGTAGTGACTGTAAGACAGGCTGCCCTTTATAATCACCCAGGGTTTGCTTTCTGTAAACCAGTTATTTAGAAATCATCAATTTTGGTTGTTTTTCTTTTAAACTTTTTTTTATTTTAAACGGTTTATTTGCCTAATATTTAAATTCACACATACCATCAATTGGGGAGATGAACACCTATTTTCCAACTCCCCTTCAATGCCATAGTGGGTAGGTGCACAAACACTAACCCTTGGGCAATGCGCGTAAGGCAGAAACATCGAGGAAGACCTTCATTTGAATAAAGAAGCTCTCCACCTCATGGAGCTGAGCCAGCGTCCCAGTGCACTGCTTGGCTTCTTGCCTTAAGGCCTGCACTTCTCCCTTGAGGATGGAACACTGCTCCTTCAACTGGAGGATTTCTGCCAATGACTCCACATAGTTCAGTGCCTGGGTCTCCTGCACTACTTCCTCCCATTGCCCCTCTTCATTTCCTGCCATGAATTTGAAAACAAAGTGTTGAAACCACTGGCATAGTTTTCTCATCAGGAGGAGACCTCCCCACAAAATGAATAATGCAGCGATAGCCGGCCACAAGGACCTTAGGCTGAAGGACGTTGAAAGTGAGAAGAGACTCAAATGCTCCCTTCCCTGCAGAGGTGAAAAGCATGCAGTCGTAGATTTGGGGGTCAATTTGGTGTGCCAGTGGCTTCTTAGTCCCGTGCTGTCCGGGGATGGAGGGCTCATGGTTTGGAGGCTCCTAGGTCTCCATGGCTGCATTGGACAAATCGGCGCAATGCTGATCAGGTTTGCAGGTCTCCTAATCTGCCGCCAGCTGGAAAGCCCAGTGTTTGAGTGCCCTGTCCTCTGGGGAGGAGGAAAGTTCTGTGTCCATAGAAACATGCTGAACTCGCTGTCCTGGTGCATTCTTGACCTAGTGCCGAACTCTTTTGTTGGTCTCCAGGTCCAAGGGCACGTGGTGAGCCTGCTATCCACGTGCCTGCTTGGCCTAGTACAGACCTGATTTTGTGGTTTCCATGTCCATGGGCCCATGGTGAGCCAGGTGTAAAGCTGCCTCCTTGGCTGGTCACAGAGGTGGATTGTCGCTCTCCAGGTTGAAGGGCACCAGGCATAATGACAGACAAAATGCCTGCTTATCCCATTAGACAGCACAGTTCTTGTTTTCCAGGTCCAATGACACATGGGAAGCCTGTTGCCAAGGTGGCCACTTGGCCAAGCCAAGAGCTGAGTTGCTGGTCTCCCAGTCCAGGGGTACAGGGTGAGCCTCCTATCTAGGTGTCTGCTTGTCCTAGCCCAGATCTCATTGCTTTGGCTCAAGGTCCAAGGGCATGCATTTAGCCCACTATCCTGGTGCCTGCATAAGCCACCAGACAGCTCCATTTTTGGTCTCCAGGTCCAAGGGCACTCGGTGAACCTTTTGTCAAGGTGCCCCCTTGGCCAAACAAAGAGCTGAGTTGTTGGTCTCAGGGTTCTAGGGCACATGGTAAGCCACATGTCTAGGGGTCTGCTGGGCTTAGCCCAGAGGTCCTTTGTTGGTCTCCATGTCCATGGGCACATAGTGAGCCAGCTGTCCAGGTGCATGCTTAGCCTAGTAGAGACCTGATGTTGTGGTTTCCAGGTCCATGGGCCCATGGTGATCCAGCTTTGAAGTAGCCTGCTTGGCTTATCATGGAGCTGCATTGTTGGTCTCCAGGTCCAAGGGCACATGGTAAGCCCACTGTCCTGGTGCCTGCTTGGCCAAGCAATGAGATGTGTTTTTGGTTGCCAGGTCCAAGGGCACATGGTGAGCCCATTGTCATGGTGCCTGCTTGGCCAAGCAATGAGAGGTGTTGTTGGTTGCCAGATCCAAGGGCACATGGTGAGCCTCAAGTCCAGTTGTCTGCTTGGCCTACCCAAGAGCTCTTTTCTTGGGCTCAGTATCCAAGGTCCCATGGTGATCCCACTCTCAAGCTGCCTGCTGGGCTTACCAGACAGCTCACTTGTTGGTCTCCAGGTCCATGGGCACATGGTGAGCCTGCTGTCAAGTTGCCTGTGTGGCCATACAAAGAGCTGATATGTTGGTCTCAAGGACAAAGAACACATGTTGAGCCCAGTGTCAAGGTGTCTCCTCAGTCTATCAGACTGCTGAGCTGTGGCTCTCCAAGTCGATGGGCACATAGTGAACCCACTGTCATGGTGCTTGCTTGACCAAGCAAAGAGCTGAGTTGTTGCGGTCCAGGGCCAAGCGTACATGGGGAGCCCACTGACAAGGTGCCTACTTAGCTTGTCAGACAGCTCAGTTGTTGGTCTCCTGGTCCAAGAGCACCTGGTCAGTGGGCTGTCCAGGTGCCTGCTTGGCCTAGGGGAGAGCTGATTTTTTGTACACTGGGTACAAAGGCCCATGGTCATGCTTCTGTTGAGTGGAGTTGCTTTCCCGATACAGTGCTGGGATGCAGGAATCATGGTTTCATGGCTCTTGGCAAACCTGTTCTCGGGGCTTACTTGCCTTGTGCTACATTGGGCTGGCCAACTTGAGGTATGGAGGCTCCTTGTCCACCAAGTGTCTGTGTGACTCATCGGCCCAGTTTCAAATGGGATCAGAAGCCTCCCAGTCTCTGGGATCTTGGCAGGAGCTCTGTTCTGAGGCCTGACTTTTTCTTTCTTAGGCTGTGTTTGATGGTCTGTATGCTCCAGGTTAGCCAGGTTTCTGGGGAATTATTTTGTCCACTGATGATTTGTTTCAGACAGTCCATGGATGGAGGGTCACTGTTGCAATGACTAACACTGCATACAGAGATGTGGTGATTCCTTTTCCCAGTACCTACTTGTTTCATAAAATTCCCTCTCTGCCTGGTGTCTCCAGACATTCCACACACTGTGCACATCTGGGTCGGCTGGATGTTCAGAGCATTCATGTGCCCTGTGCTGGGCCAGGTTGGAGGGCTCCAGAGTAGTAGTGTGTCCAGTGTTCCCTCAGGATGTGGAACCAGCTTTCCTGTACTGAACACGCCTGTGACCCGAGAGGTGTGGGGCCCAGCTGGCTGAGAATCCATGGTACTCCGGTAGACAGTGTCCCACTCCCACGTGCCAAATGAGAATGTCTCCCTGAGGGCCTGGGCCAGCCTGCGAGTGCGAAATGGGTCAGCGAGTCGGCGTGTACGGGTTCGGGGACTATCCGGACCACAGAGGGGCGCAAAAGTAGGTGCTAACATGAAGGTGGTGTGTAGCGTATTGGAGAGAGGCCCGGGGCAGGTGGAGTGGGCAGGGGGCTTGCCATGGGCAGGGACAGGGAACAGGACATAGAAGTCGAGGAAGAGCAGCAGGAAGAGCTGTGAGCGAACCGCCATCTCTCTCCTCACTGCAGCCTGGGCCGTTGCCAAGCTTTTATAACTGCCCTGGGACATCACAATGCCTTCTTCATGTGATGTCACCACCATGTGGTGTCACCAATGTGTGCTGGCCAATCACCTGGGATTTCTCAGATTGGCCTCATACTGGTGACCAATCACCAGGCAGGTCAGCTGGCCAATTACTGATGGCTTTCTCAGTGACACCCCTGACTGATATCATCACATGGAAACCATGTTTTAAAAGGAAAAGAGGCAAAAAGTCCTTCAAGAGGAAAAATTAATATTTGAGTTATATTTAGACTGATGGGAATAGCGAGGCTGAAAGATTCAAAGACTACAAAGGTTAATCTGCCACACAGAGGCACCATTAATTAGAACACTAAGGTGGATATTAATAAAGATATGGAGCATTAGACACCATGAAAGGTCACAGTTGTACTTAAGTCAGACCACATGTCCATAGAAAATGCTACTCTCAGCTTGTCCATCAAAGCTTAAATAATACGTGGAGAAAATGGTAGGCATTACGTGTAGGGCATCTTCCCACAATAAACATCAACCTGGAGTGGATGAAGTGGTGTCACCAGGAAGTACCTGCTTGCCCATATCATAGTGGCCTTTAGCTCTCATAGAAGGGGGGCAACAAAATGCACCCTGTCACCGGGTTCATAGTCTTCATGTCGAGCATCCAATCAGGAAATTCTGGGGGGAAGAATTACATTGCTCTCCTCCCTCAAATACAAGTTCATACTTTTCAAATCATTCTGTACACTCAAGAAATCAATCAAAGGTATGATCATATACTTTCTGCAAGTATACAAGTAGAAACATGACCGCCATTGGGAAGGCAGGAGGATGGAGATTTGAATCAGGTGTAGTAGAGCTGACGATACCATGGAGGGGAGGCAGTCTGTTTCAGGAAGATACCACAAAATAATATAAACAGCTGGGTGCAAAAGCAGAACTTTTTCAAGTCTGGATAATGAAGAGGTGGTACCTAGATACCTTGTTATATTACTCAGCCACCAAAAGATTGACACCTTGTCATTTGTAAGAAGGAGGATGGAACCAGAGGGTATTAACGCTAAAGGAAAGAAGTCAGTCACAGAAAGCCAAATGCCATATGATTTCTATCATAAGCATATTATAAGAAACAAAACCAATGAACATAGGGGAGGGGGAGAAAAAGAAAAGATGCATATAGAGAGGGAGGCCAACCATAAGAGACTCAACATTAGGGAACAAACTGAGGGTTGCTGGAGAAGAGGTAAGCTGGGACATGGGGTGACTGAATTGTGGGCATCATGGATGGCATTTGATGAAATGAGCACCACATATTATATCCAACTGATGCATCACTAAATTGAACCCACAAAACTTAAAAAATAAAGAATATTTTCAGGGGCATTCCATAGCTCTTCCCCACCAGCACGTAAGAAGTTCCAATAAAGTACTTGTTGAACGAGTGAGATGTCAGATGGAGCCGTCTCATCTCTGTTAAGATACACAAGCTCTAGAGCTCAGGGGAGAGAAGAATGAGAACAGAGAGGTACTCTGGAAAAAACGGGAGCAGATCGGCTTCCCCATGTGGTCCTTGAAAAGAAGAAGAGAGTGTGTGGCCTGGCAGTGAACACCAACCAAAGGGGCACACAGGAAAAAGCTGGCAACAGGTGGGTTTGACTTAATTTGTGGTTGATTTTCTAGTTCTTTAAGGTATAAAGAGATTTGGTGTATTTGGGGTTTTTCACTTTTTTTTTTCTTTTGAGTGAGGCTTGGGTGGCTATATATTTCCTCTTTCAGACTTAGGACTAAGGACTGCCTTTGCTGTATCGCATGGGTTTAGAACAATGTGTCTGCATTCTCATTAGTTTTCATTAATTTTCTTGTGGGTGAGTTCCAGTTTCAAAGCATTGTACTCTGATAATTTGGAGGGAATAATCTCAATCTTTTGGGATCCTGAGTGTCTGCCTTTGGCTCAGGTCATGATGTGTGGGTTTTGTGATCAAGCCCTGAGTCAGGCTCCCTGGACAGTAAGGAGTCTGCTTCTCTTCCTTCTGCCCCTCCACCATGCTCATGCTGTCTCTCTCTCTCTCTCAAATAAATAAATGAAATGAAATATTAAAAAAATAAAACTATTAAACCTTTGGTAGATTGGCCAACCATTAAAAAAAAAAAGATGCTAACACTACTGCTATATAATATACTAATATTAGAATTACTACTATCAAAAGTTTGTGACAAAATTTGACTACAAATTCTATAGATATTAACAGGACAATAAGGAATTATTATGAATAATTATATGGCTATAAATTTGACAATGTTGATGACATTGAAAAAAATCCATAACCTATGCAATCTATCACAGTTTACTCAAAAACAAACAAATAACCTGAATAGTCCTATAAGGGACATTGAGTATATAGTGAAAGCCTTCCCCCAAAATAAAACTCAAATCCCATAAAGCAATCACAGCTGAATTCTAAAACAAGAAGTAAAGAAGGAAGGAAGGAAGGAGGGGAAAGGAAAGGATAGGAAAAGAAAAAAGGAAGAAAGGACGAAAGGAAAAACAAACAAACAAACAAACAACCTAACCCTACATAACCTGCTCCATAAACCTAAAGGGAAGACACAGAAACTCATTCATAGAAGCTGGTATTAATCTGATTACCAGAGGCAGACAAAGACATTATAAGAAAAGAAAATTACAGACCAGTATCCCTCAGGAATACAGATGCCAAAATTCTAAAAATACTCTTTGGCAAATTGAATTCAACAATACATGAAAAAGGAAGTTACATCATGACAGAGTAGGGTTGATCTCAAGAATGCAGGTTGCTTTAACATTCTAAAACCAATGAACAGAATTTACATATTAACATATTGATAATAAAAAAATCATATGTTTATTTCAATTGACAATAGAAAAAATTGATAAAATTCAGTATTTGTGATAAATTCAGCAGGCGAGGAATAGAAGGGAAATTCCCCTGTCCTCTTAATAGCAAGTGTAGGAGAATGATGTTTATCATCACCACTTCTTTTCCACAATATATTTAGACTTCAGCCAGAGAAATCAGGACAAAATGGGAAATAAAGGGAATCTAGATTGGAACGAAGAAGTAGAACTATCCTTGTTTATAGACAAATGATCATCTATGTGGAAAGTTCAATAGAACAAGCAAAAAAAAAATCTAACAGTAATAAGTGAGTTTTTCAAAGGTACAGGATACAAATCATACAAAGAACAACAACCAGCTGTATTTCTGCATACAAGCAACAAACTCTTAAAAAAAAAACCTCTGTTTACAAATAGCAGTTAATATGAAATGCTTAGGGTAAATATGATAAAATATGTAAAATATGAGTACACCAAAAAAGATAAAACGCCGCTGAGGAAAAATAAAGAAGACCTAAATAAATGAGACATCCATTTTGTTCATGTTGAGTTGGAAGACTCCAAATGATTAAAATATGAGTTCTACCCTGATTGATCTACATATTCAGAATCCTAGTAATTTGAAGAAATCATACAGAGTATGTTATCCAATAACAGGAGAATTAAAATAGCAATTAATAACAGAAAAGCATTGGGTGGAGTCAAGATGGCAGGGAAGGAGGAGGAGGCGCCGTTTCAATCTGTACCCTAAAGTGAGCTGATTATCAACCAAATAACTCTGATCACCCACAAAATCAGCCTGAGATCAGAATTATACACGTGTGGATCTCTACAGGAGCAGAAGATGCCAGTGGCAGGTAAAGCAGAGTGGGAACGTTGGACTGATATCGGAAGATAAACAAAAGGGGGAGGGGGCCACCAGAGGTGACCCATTGGAAAGTAATACCCCAATACGAGAGTGCCCTGCATCTGGGGACCAGCATTAACTTGGAGCCTGGGTGAAAGCACAAAAAATGAAGAAAGAAAGAAAGAAAGAAAGAAAGAAAGAAAGAAAGAGCGAGCAAAGGACCGTGGGGGGAAATAGTGGGATTCTGGGCGGTTAGGAACAGGGGCTTAAGTCCCTGGACCCAGCACAACCTCCCCTGGCACTGAGCCAGAGAGAGTGCAGCAGAGAAACCAGGTCTTTGTCCCTGACCTGCCAGCTGGCCTGAGCAACCAGCTCTGTGTCCGTGAAGGCCTGGAGTCCGGCTCCCATGAGGAGCTGGGAGCCTGGCCAGACAGCAATCCTGAAATGCATGCGTCCCACATCCTCCCCTGGGAGAGGTGCTCAAAGGTGCTAGCCTGGAGGTCTGGCATTCAGAAAAAACAGACATTCCCAGCCCAGGCCAGCGGGAAAATCTCAGTATGCGATTGATGCTTGGAACCTCTCTGGCAGTCTGGAGCTGCCCAGACAGCCGACGCTGCCCTGGTATTGGGTACAACGAGGAGCTCCTACATCCCCAGGGACCTTGAGTCAGAACCTACTCTGCCAGCAGCTCTGCAGAGCATTCTGAGGCTTCTCTCTGAGAGGGAGGTCGGGGTGCAGTTTGCTCTCCTCTAAACCTCCAAAAACCATCAAAAGCTGTCAAAGCAAGAGAAAACAGATGAAAGAACATAAAAATCTCTAGAGAACAAAAGCCTGAAAAAAATGGTTTCCTCAGAGCCCACCCCCTTGAGGGGGGTGGGAGGACCTAACTCAGGGAACATCATAGTATGAAAACACACGTGGCAGGACCCTCCCCCAGAAAACCAACCAGGACGGAAGAAAAAAAAAAAAAAGAAGAAGAAGAAGACTACAAGAGAACAACCACCACTACTTCATAAATACAACTTTTAATTTTAACTCTTTACCAACATTCTGGTTCTTTTTTTTTATATACAAACAGATAATTTTTAACCTATTTACCATCACACTGAGATGTCCAGTACATCAAATTCCTTAATAACCTTCTAAACTGAACTTTTAGATACATACACCCGTGTTTTTCTTTTGCTTTTCTATTTTTTTAATTTTTTAAATTTTATCTTAGTTTAGTCAGGTTTCTTCTTTTTTAATTTTTATTTTCTAATATACATATAGAGTTAAACTTCAAGGTAATCCCCTTTCCCCAATCAATGCTACCCTATAGACAAACCAATTTTTAATCTCCCTGTATCTTAGGAAAGTTGAGTCCCTTAACAAAAACATCAAGATACATACAGGAAGAATCAAAGTAACCTTCCTCGCCCACACTGAGAATTTATAACCACTCTCCCAACTTTTCCTTCTACCTGTGTTTCTGTGTATTTGTGTTTGTCCTGATAGTATATAAATATTATACTTGGGATTCTTTCTGATGAGTTTCTTCATTTTTTATATCTTGTCATATAATTTTAACAGACTTTGTGTTTGTCTGTTTCTGTTGGTATACTTCATAAATCTTACCATGGGGCCCATTTGGGCTGAGCCTTCTCTTTTATCTTCCCTTTTTTCCTGTCTCTCTCTCTCTTTTTCCCCCTTTTTTTTTTTCTTTTTTTTTCTTCTATTCTATTTCTTTTTCTTTTCTTTTTTCTCTCATTTGGGTGGGGAACCCTGATTGCACAGAAGGTTCCAGGGTGCACCTTGACTGCACCACAATCAATACATCTAGCTGCATCTGTTCATTCATCTCTTACCAAAATGACTAGGAGGAGAAATGCCCAACAGAAGAAAAATACAGAGGATGGACCTTATGCAACAGAGCTAATGGCTATCGACATAGACAATATGTCAGAAAAGGAATTCAGGCTAACAATTATCCAGGCAATAGCTAGGTTGGAGAAAGCCATGGATGACCAAACGGAATTGATTAGGGCAGAACTGAAAGCCACCAGGGATGATGTTCAAAATGCTCTCAATGAATTCCAATCTAATATAAATTCTCTAAAAGCTAGGGAAACTGAGATAGAAGATAGAATTAGTGATCTGGAGGACAAACAGATAGAGAGAAAGGATCAGGAGGAAGCCTGGAACAAACAGCTCAGAAGCCAGAGAAATAGAATCTCGGAAATAAATGATGCCATGAAACGTTCCAACGTCAGAATTATTGGAACATTCATGTACTAGAGGCAGACAGGTTCCCCCCAAGGTTTTAGATTCTCGAAAGTCCTCATGACACCTTATAATTAAAATGAGTAATTATGATTCTAGACAGACCCTCTTAAAAGCAGCTAGGACAAGGAAGCTCCTGACATACAGAGGAAAGCCCATTAGAATAATGTCAGACCTGTCCACAGAGACCTGGCAAGCCAGGAAGGGCTGGCAAAATATATTCAGAGTACTAAATGAGAAGAACATGCATCCAAGAATACTTAATCCAGCAAGACTGACATTCAAAATGGATGGAGAGAGAAAGAGATTGGAAGACCGGCAAAGCTTAAAAGACTATGCAACCACCAAGCTGACACTGCAGGAAATACTAAGGGGGATTCTATAAAAGAGAAAAAATCCTAGGAATATCATTGAACAGAAATATAGAAACAATCTACAGACAGAAAGACTTCAAAGGTAACACGATGTCAATCAAAACGTATCTATCAATAATCACTCTCAATGTGAATGGCCTAAATGTGCCCATAAAATGACACAGGGTTGCAGATTGGATAACACGACAGGACCCATCCATATATTGCCTAGAAGTGACCCATTTTGAACCTAAGGATACACCCAGACTGAAAGTGAAGGGATGGAGGAGCATCTTTCATGCCAATGGGCCTCAAAAGAAGGCCAGGGTAGTAATTCTAATATCAGATAAATTTGACTTTAAACTAAAGACCGTAGTCAGAGATACAGAAGGACACTACATAATTCTTAAAGTGACTATCCACCAAGATGATTTGACATCTTTTACAATTAACAATTGTAAATATCTACACCCCCAATATGGGAGCAGCCAATTACATAAGAAAATTATTAATCAAGATAAAGAGTCAAATTGATATGAATACATTGATAGTAGGAGATCTTAATATGCCTCTCTCAGTAATAGACAGATCATCGAAGGAGAAAATTAATAAATAAGAGCATTGAATGAAACATTGGGCCAGATGGACCTCATAGACATATATAGAACATTCCACCCTAAAACAACAGAATACTCATTCTTCTCAAGTGCACATGGAACCTTCTCCAGAATAGACCACACACTGGGTCACAAAGCAGGACTCAACCAATACCAAAAGACTGACATTATTCCCTGCATATTCTCAGATTACAATGCTTTGAAACTGGAACTCAATCACAAGGAACTCAAACACCTGGAAGCTAAAGACCACCTTGCTTAAGAATGCTTGGATCAACCAGGAGATCAAAGATGAACTTAGCCTAAACAGTCTTAAAAAAAAAAGAGAGAGAGAGAGACCAAATTTAGTGGACTTACATTTCCTCATTTACAACAAAATCATGATGTCTGACTTTGTGGTAGTGGCATAAAGACAGAGCTTTAGAACAATGGAACAGAATCAAGAATGAACAAAAATATCCATACATCTATACATCAAGTGGAGGTCAGGCAGTTGCCATAGTGAGCACTTTAAAGAAGTAACTAGTAAAAAAGTACCTTGGGGGAAGATGGTGCAGTGAGGACCCTAAGATCACCTTGTCCCCTGGAGAAAACTAGATAACACTCATCTCAGTGTAAATATCCAGAAAATGACCAAAAGACTGGCAGAACAAATCCACAATTAAAGGTAGGAACATGGGTGTATGTATCAAAAAGTTCAGGTTAGAAGGTTATTAAAGAATTTGATGTACTGGACATCTCAGTGTGATGGTAAATAGGTTAAAAAATTTTCTGTATGTATATAAAAAAGAAAGAACCAGAATATTGGTAAAGAGTTAAAAACAAAAGTTGTATTTATGAAGTAGTGGTGGTTGTTCTCTTGTAGTCTTTTTTTTTTCTTCCTTCCTGGTTGGTTTTTTGGGGGAGGGGCCTGCCACGTGGGTTTTCAGACAATGATGTTCCCTGAGTTAGGTCCTCCTGCTCCCCTCAAGGGGGTGAGCTCTGAGGAAACTGTTTTTTTTCAGCCTTTTGTTCTCTGGGGGTTTTTATGTTCTTTCATCTGCTTTCTCTCACCTTGACAGCTTTTGATGGTTTTTGGAGGTTTAGAGGACAGCAAGCTGCACCCCGACCTCCCTCTCAGAGAGAAGCCTCAGAATGTTTTGCAAAAGCTGCTGGCAGAGTCAGTTCTGAGTCACTGTCCCTGGGGATGCAGGAGCTCCTCATTGTACCCAAAACCAGGGCAGCGGTGGCTGTCTAGGCAGCTCCAGGCCGCCAGAGAGGTTCCGAGCAGAGATCACACACTGAGATTTTCCTGCTGTCCCGGGCTGGGAATGTCTGTTTTTTCTGGATGCCAGAGCTCCAGGCTAGCGCCTATGAGCACCTATCCCAAGGGAGGGTGTGGGATGCCCGCGTTTCAGGATTGCCATCTGGCCAGGCTCCCAGCCCCTCATGGGAGCCAGACCCCACTTGTTCTCCGGCGTGCTGGCGTTCAGGTGCACTGGGGGCTCAGGGATGGAGACCTGATTTCTCCACCACACTCTCTCTGGCTCAGCGCCAGGGGAGGCTGTCCTAGGTCCTGGGACTTAGGTCCCTGACTCTAACCGCCCAGGTTCCCACTATTACCCCCACGCGATCATTTGCTCTTTGTTTTTTGCATGCTTTCAACCAGACTCCAAATTAATGCTGGTCCCCAGACGCAGAGCTCTCTTGTGTTGGGGTATTACTTTCCAATTGGTCACCTCTGGTGGCTCCCTCCCTCTTTTTTTTTATCTTCCTATATCAGTCCAAAGCTTCCAGTCTGCTTTACCTGGCGTCTTCTGCTCCTGTAGAGATCCAGACGTTTATAATTCTGATCTCAGACTGATTTCATGGGTAGTCGGAGTTCTTTGGTAGATAATCAGCTCCCTTTAGAGTACAGGTTGAAACAGTGCCTCCTCCTACTTCCCCGCCATCTTGACCGAAGCTAATGTTTTAATTGAAGTATAGTAGACACACAGTGTTGCCTTTGTTTTAGGCATACGATATTATGATTCGAACACTCTAATTGTGATGCTATGTTCACCACAAGGCTAGCTGCCATCTGTCCCCATATAATGCTGTTATAGTACCACTGACTATGCTCTGTGTTTATCTTTCATCCCAGTGACTTACTCATTCTGTAACTGGAAGCCTGTATCTCCCACTTCCTTCACCCATATTGTCCATGCCACTACTCCCCTTCCCTGGGTCAATCAGTTTGTTCTCTGTATTTATAGGTCTGTTTCTGTGGGTTTTTTTTTTTTTTTTTGGTACATTTGCTTTGTTTTTTAGAAAAAAAATATATCAAGTGATTTGTCTTTCTCTGCCTTATTTCACTTAGCATAATAACTTCTAGGTCCTTCCACATCATCACAATGGCAAGATCTCATTTTTTAAAGGATTATTTTATTTTATTTATTTATTTTAAATTTTTTTAAGATTTTATTTATTTATTTGACAGAGATCACAAGTAGGCAGAGGCAGGCAGAGAGAGAGGAAGGGAAGCAGGCTCCCTGCTGAGCAGAGAGCCTGATGTGGGGCTCCATCCCAGAACCCTGAGATCATGACCTGAGCTGAAGGCAGAGGCTTTAACCCACTGAGCCACCCAGGTGCCCAAGGTTTATTTGTTTTAGAGAGAGTGAGAGAGACAGAGAGATTGAGTGAGCACAGCAGGGAGGGTCAGAAGGAGATGGAGGCAGTAATCTCCACCAGACTTCTTGCTGAGCAAGGAGCCCAGCACAGGGCTTGATGCAAGACCCTGAAATCATGCCCTGAGCTGATATTGAGAGTCAGATGCTTAACTGTATGAGCTGCCCAGGTGCCCCTCATTCTCTTTTTATGGCTGACTTATAGTCCACTGTGTGTGTGTGTGTATGCACTAAATTTTCTTCAACCATTCATTCATCAGTGGACACTTGGGATGATGAAGCTGATTTTTTTAATAGTTATAGAATTTTTATGTCATGTAAAACAATATTCCTTTTGTTGTTCTTTAAAATAATTGATTATTCAGATAAGGGTTGATGGTATTAGGCATTAGGTATTAGTTAAGCAAAGAAGAATCATCCCCATTCCTGCAACCTGAGGTTTGCCAATCTCATCCCTTGGAGGTTGACCAATCTTTAAAGATGGAAACCACCTTATTCTGTGTTTTTCTAATGGTTTGGAGTTCTAGTGGATATCTGACTTTGCACAGTCACTCTGGTGAACTCAGGGCAGAGAGAAATAAGTAGATTTTACTCATCACTTATTAGCCTCAACAACTTTTAAACAATTTTTTTATAAATCATATTTGTATTATTTGAAGACATTTCCCACGGAAACTGAACAAGGGCACATGGAGGTTTTATGCCTGATTGTCTATAGCTCCCCAGGTACAAGCCAGTATATATGGCAGAATCAGGACCAGGTATTTGTTTGTATACATTATCCATCTTCACCTCTTTTTTTTTTTTTAATTTTTGACTCCATTATTCTACCTAAGAGAAAATGAGAGAGAGCACCAGAAGGGGAAGGGCCAAAGAGAGAAGCAGACTCCCCACTGAGCAGAGAACCAGATGGGAATCTTGGGACTCCATGATCAAGGAGAAGGCAGTCACTCAACTGACTAAGCCACTCAGGCATCCTCATCTCTTTCTCTTCTTACCCAGATTTCTTTATTCCTTTCCATATACCCTCCCCCTGTCCCTCCCTATCTTGACTTCATTTGCCAAATAATGGACTCTGACAGGCACATTGCTTGCCATAGAGGGCACTGAGATCTACTTTAAAAAACACAAGATAGGGGCACCAGGGTGGCTCAGTGGATTAAGCTTCTGCCTTAGGCTGAGGCCATGATCTAAGAGTCCTTGGATGGAGCCCCACATAGGGCTTTCTACTCCGAGGGGAGCCTGCTCCCCCCACCCCTGCCTGCCTCTCTGCCTACTTGTGATCTCTCTCTCTCTCTCTGTCAAATAATAAATACAATCTTATAAAAATAAAAGACACAAGATAAGTAAGTCAATCACAAAACAATATGCCAAGCAGTAGAGCAAAAATATGAAGGAGATGAATATTCAGTTGATCGGATTTCTGTAAGACAAGCAGTTGCCTTTCCTGAGTCAAGGTACAATACTTAGCATTTGAATTCCGCAATCAGATTTACTTTCAAGTCTTTTCTTAACCACTGATTAACTGTGTGACCTTTGATAGCTTTCTTATTGTGGATTGCTTTGTAATTCTTAGAGAAGGAAGATGCAATCAGACAAGCATTGCCCCTTCTTCCTACTTATAAATCCTTGGGAATGTCTATCTACCTAAAGGAAAAATCATTTTCCTTCACTCATAGCACTCTGACACTGCATGTGTAAGTTTCCCTCCCCAAAACCAACTAATTCTTCAACTCTCTGGATACTAATTATTTTTCTTGCAATTCAATTATGAGGCTAACTAGCTGGAGACTCTACTAACTAGCTGTAGACCCCAGAAGTTAAGGGCTCAGTTCTACAAGATGTCCCATGACACCAGACGCCAGTCACAAGGTTTAGGTTGTTGCCTATACTTCTGATCAACCACTTATGAATTGGGAGTTCTACAACACCCTCCTTATGTACCATAATTTGCTGTAAAGACTCCAAGAACTCAGGGAAAGACTTATGTCCATTGTTTTATTATAAAGGATATGAACAAAGATACAGATGAACAGCAAAATAAAGAGGTAGTAGGGCAAGGTCTGGGAGCATCTCAAGCACAGGGACTTCTGTCCCCCTTGATGTTGGGGTGAGCCAACATCCCAGCATGTGAATGTAGTCTCCAACCTAGAAGTTCTTAGTTTAGGTATGGAGGCTTTTCACATAGTTATGATTGATTTATTAACTTAATCTCCAGCTCTTCTTTCTTCCTTGGAGGATGGGGGATGGGGCAGAAAGTTCCAAACTTCTAATCATGTTTGGATGGTTGGCCAAACATTTTGGTTTCATTCTTAGAGGAGTTCCTATTAAAGGTCTGGTGTTGGTGTTTCCCAGCTGTTAATCTCCGCTATTCTTAGTACTTTACTTTACAGTTTATTTCAAAATATTCTGGATGCATCCTGCTTGTGTCAGACGTGGTCATCACACGCCTCCAATTGCCTTTGTTATCAGTATTGCTTTCTGGCTTCACATTTTCTACAAGCTAAGATTCCCAGTGCAGGGAAAATGCTTTCACTTTCTAAGGAATGAGAGGACTAGTCTACCAATAATTCTCCCACATCAGAGCATCTTCATTAACCTGTATAGAGAATGAAAATGGTTATTTTTACTACTTCACTCATTCATTCAAAGCTAAGTCATTGGGGGTGGATCATTGAGAGTCTAACTCTGTGCTTGTCACAAAATAGGGAGGGAGGGAGGGAGGGAGAGAGAGAAAGAGAGAGAGAGAGAAGACAAAATATAACCTTTAATTTCAAGGAGCTTAAATTCAAGTCAACCAGATGGTAACAGCCTAGTCTAATGTGTGCTGTAAGGAGAAGGAAGCACACAGGAGAGGCAGGATGGACAAGGGGTTAAGAGCACTGATTCTGGAACAGACTACCAGGTTCCAACTTTGGCTTCACTACTTACCAGCTGTTGGAACAAGTTATCTAACATCATTGTGACTTGGGTTTTCCCATGGTTAAAATGGGGTGTAAGGGACTCTAGCTTGTAGTTAAGATTTAAATGAATTAAAATGGGTAAAATGCTTAGATTAGTACCTGGCATAAAGCGACTCAATCAATTTTGTTACTAATACAGAAGGTGCACTTAACCTTGTGTGTGTGGTTGGTGTGTGGTGGAAGCTAGGTAAAAAGAAAGACAGAAAGAGTTTCTTGAGGTACTTATAGATATAAGCCTTAAAGATTTCTTTCCTCAACAAATGCATACCAGGTATTTGCTATGCAGCAGGCCCTAGAGGAATCCATGTAAAACAACAGGTTGAAATATATAGAAGGGAAACTTCCTAGGCAACAAGAAGAGCAGGTTCAAAGCCATGACCATGGGCTAGATCAAGCCATTCCTGGAAGTGCACATAGTTCAGTGTGAGGGAGAACAGGGCTAGAGTTGAAGTAGAGCAGATGATAACACAAGGGAGTGGGAGTGAGGTATCAGATTGTAGAGAGTCTTGTCTATCACACTGTAGCATTTGATATTTATCCCATAGACATAGGAGCCAAGGAAGATTTTAAGTCCAGGAGTGACTGTGATCTTATCTGTGTCCTTTCCAATACTACTCTGGTGATAATATTAATCAGAGCAAACACAATGTTCCTTAGGAAGTGAGTTCTCCCTCAAAGCTCCTTACGGGAGAGGGGTGGGATGGATTTTATGCAAATCAAAACTAATGGAATTTGAAATAAAAGCACTTACAAACTCTAAAGTGAAAGTGAGTTTTCCACATGTGATTAGAGCATGATGTATCATCTCAAAGAGAAACAGCTGATAATCCGTGAGACTCTCAGCACAAAATAACCATCCAGGGTTGGTCCTTCTGGAACCGATCCCATATTCTTTTTGTGTCTCATTCATTCATTTAATCAAGAAACATTTATTGTGCCAGGCACTTCTCTAAACAACAATAATAAAAATATTTCTGACCGCTGGAAGACAGGCAGATAATAAACATTAAAGATAATAAGTTAATCACATGAAATATTAAAAAGAGATGAGTATAAATTAAATTTTAAAAATGAACCAGTGTAAGGAACCTGGGATTGTCCATTCATGATAGGAAACATAATAGCATGATTTCAGCCCAGATGAAAGGAACTGCAAAGCCATCTGCAGTATACAATCCTTGATAAACTCTGTAGTGGGTGCAAAGTCCTCTCAGTACACTTGGGTCTAAGCTGCAGAAAGACAGCTACCCCTGAAAAATTGCATCTGAACACATATACATACATATATATTGGAATAATTTATAAATATGTGTATATATATATTTATATATATTTTTATATTTTATAAATATATATTAAATATATTATATATTATATATGATATATATAATATGTATTATATATAATAAACATTACATAAATCAAGATTTTTACAGCCTGTGTAAGTTTGTTTTGAACAATGTGTGAACAAGGCTTAAAATGGGCTGGAACATTTTCTACCCATTACTTCCACAATAAACATGGCCAGTGACTGGGGGTGGGGGTTGTATGTAAATGTGTGTATGTGTGTGTGTGTGTGTGTGTGTGTGTGTGTTTTGGATAGCATCTCTTGCTGGGAACCGAGTCTGCCAGAGCCCTATTCTTCTACAGCTTGTCTTGATAACAGCCGAACCCCACAGGAACCTCAATTAAAAAAAAAATCACAAAACAAACAAAAGTCCTTCAACAACATAGTATCATGGAGTGGTGTGTCCTTTGTCACTCATCTACCCTTCATGTAGACCTGACTCCAAGGGGGAAGGCCACCTATGGAATCATCTGCACCCATCAGTCAGTTCTGCAAAGTACATCACTCAACTCAATCTGGTTTGGTTCCAAATCCCCTTCCTGATTACTCTCTGGCAAAAACAAACAAACAACAACAACAACAACAAAAACACCCACTATTAGGGCTGTATGGAAGTCATGCTCTCAGCGCAGATATCCGATAAACACTCCCACATATCATAGCCTTCTCAATGGCTAAGCCATATTTCAGAGTCCTTCTTGCCTGCATTTTCCCTAGTTGCACTTTGAGGATTGGAATGCCCTTGTCTTTGCAGCCTCAGACAGCTGAAACCACTGGGGCAAATGGTGCAGAGGCTGCTGACCTGCAGCTGCAGAAGTCCAGGAGGGCTACACAAATGTTCAGGATTGCTCAGGAGGCCAGGTGATGCCTGGGGCTTCCCAATTTGCACAGCCCTGGCACCCTGCCATGCGCAGCTCCAACCTAAGACCTCCTGAGTGGGGGCCCGGGGTCCGGGTTGTGGGGGTTTATTGGGGAGGGCGGGCAGGGACTCAGCCAGGTGCTCTTGGGCTGGTCAGCGGGAGAGGCGCGCGTTGGTGCCCTAGAGGTTCCCATTCATGACACGGGCCCCTGAGTCGCAGGCTAGTAAGGTCCGTGGGCTGCCTGTCCCCCAGCAGATCTCTGCAAGCAGAGAAAGACACCCAGCCTGGCTGCGCCCCAGTTGGAGGAAGCGGCCAGGACCTGCAGCCCCTGGTGCCAAGCACAGTGGCGGTGCATGGCCCCGATGGGAGGCATGCCGGTAGCACCCGGAACCCGGCTCCCAGCCTGAGCGCGACAGCCGCCTAGACCCGCGCGTCCTCGCCTGTTTGGCCAGCTTCCCCCGGACATGACTGTGTGGCCTCTTCCTGGGCTGGGATTTGCGGGAAAGTCTTCTTCATGCAAGCGATGTCCCCCCAGCAGGACACTTTAGGGGAGCAGCCAGGGCCCTCCTCTTCTCTGACAGGCGAGTCTGGGACCTCAGGAGGCCCGGGCACCAAGAACGTGAGGACATGGAGCTGCTCCTGCTGCCGCTGCCGCTGCCACCCCCACCCTCTCCACGCGCGTGCCCTCTGTGCCGCAACCGCCGCGCTGGAGATCGCCGCCTGGGGAATTTAACGCTCTGGACTAGCGGCTCCTGGCCTGCAGCCTGAGTTCCCTGATGTTCCGCCATCCCCGCCCTCCAGCGCCCAGGTCTGGCAAGTCACCCCGAGTCCCCGGGTTTCCAGTCTAGAGTCTTAAAGGCTCTCGGAGGGGCCCCTAGTCTGGCTCCTCATCTCCGTCTGCCGCCGGACTGATGGCCGGGCCCCTCCTTCAATCTGGGCCCGCGGAAGGACACTGGGGCCTCGCCTTTCCCCGGCCCCCACCCTCCCTGAGGGTTTGGCCTCTGGGTGCCCCGAGGTCCCCCTGGCGCTCACCATCTGCAGACAGGGTCCCCTCCAAGTCTTCAGGGCCCGCGGCTTCCGCCAGCCTCTGCAACCCGTGCTGAGGAAAGTAGGAGGAGGGGCTGGGGCGCTGGGCCTCCCACCTGGAGGCTGAGGTGCGGCCACTGCGAGGTTTTTTCTGGTGGGTGGGGTGGGGGGAGGTCCCTGCGCCCACACCGTGCTTCCCCCAAGGTTCTGGGGCTCGGGGGTGGTGGTCTGACTCACATGTGTGCTTGGGATGCTCAGGGTCCATCCCGCAGGGGCATGGAGGTTTGGTTAGGCTGGAACCGGCCTGGCTGGGCGGTGGACTGCGGAGGAGGGTCCCAGGCCCGCACAGGGGCCTTCGCACTGGGGGTCCCTTGGTCCCCAGGCTGCTGCGGGCTGGATAGGGGCCCAGGCGGGGGCATGGGGCAGCCCGCGGGTGCTCTGTCAGAGTCTGGAGCGGGGACTCTGGCGACCACTTGGAGCTTTTGGTCCTGGTGCACAGGGCGGCCCTGACTGTGGCGTGCTGGTGCAGACCAGCCAGGTGTCTGGAAAGGGTCCCCTGAGCAAGAATACATGGCTCAGAGTCGCAGACCTCTGCAGCCCATCTGTGTGTTGGCGGCATTTGGGTTTTCTGGCCCTGTCCACTCCTCCTCCACCCCTCCCCCAAAGACCTACTATTTGGACCCCCTATTTTGCCCTGTGTCCTGGTGGTGCCCCTCCAGTTTCTCTGGACACCAACTGGGATTAGAGGAGTCACTGAACTGTTGCATAAGAAATGTCTGGAGGTACCAGGTGTCTATTGTGAGAACCTGGAGGGGCGACGGGGAGCTTCTGATGGTCCAGACCTCACAGCATTTCCTGAGTCCACGCACCAGGATCCCAGGTTGGCAAGAGGTCATTTGAGGAGAGGGGAGATGCTGTTCTGAGTATGGAAGGGAATGGGCCTCCCTGGGATCTTGACTGTGTTGCGGGGCACCTAGGGATGCCTGTGCACTTGATGATGTATGGGCCTAAGTGCTGGTGTCCTTTGATATATTGAGACTGTCTGTGGAGTGTCCTTGTGGCTTTTCCCCTTCTGAAATGAGATTCAGGGATATGTGTGTGTGTGTGTGTGTGTGTGTGTGTGTGTGTGAGAGAGAGAGAGAGAGAGAGAGAGACAGACAGAAAATTCACCAAGTTAGCGCCACATTCAGGAA
This sequence comes from Meles meles, assembly GCF_922984935.1. NCBI lineage: Eukaryota > Metazoa > Chordata > Mammalia > Carnivora > Mustelidae > Meles > Meles meles. The sequence goes on from NW_025721531.1 coordinate 27,869, forward strand.
GGTAAATGAATGTTCGGAGTAATTGACATGGACTTTAAAGCACTTTTCTTTTATTCTTGTAAACTTAAGCATTTGGGGGAAAATCAAAAATTGATACTCCTGAGCAGTTTTCTTCCTTTACTAAGGGAAATTAAGCATTCTGGCAAAGGATATTTGAGTAGCTTGATCATTTAACAAGTAGTACTTATCCAATAAATGAAAGATTACTTGCATCTTAAGCCGTTGTCCTCAAGATGCTGTCTTTCATTATATATCTTAATGGGCTGCCACATTATCACCAGTCTCCTCTCTCTCTCTCTCTCTCTCTCTCTCTCTCTCTTTCTTTCCAAAGGAAATAGATTTTGCTAATCTGGGCATTCTGTAGCTCTTTACTTCCTTTGGGGCAAAGACAAGGTGAAGCACTTTTTTGTTGTTTTTAATTTTTTTTTTCCATAAAAGTGCACCTCTCTCATTTTAAATATTAGCAGGCATGCCTTGATTTCAGACCTCCATATTAGGATTGATTATTATTCTATTGATGATTAGGAAATAATCATAATAAAGAATTTTTCTAAACTGTAGTTCATGCAATCATTGCCATTTATACTCTTACAGACACTAGTCCTCAGGTAACCCAAATACTCAGCAAACTCATCTATATGTTCCATCTTGCCCTTTTGGGTTTTGATAGTTTTTGTGAGCCATGAGACTTATTTCCTAAAAAGTCTACTATGTGATTGCAGTATGTGTTGTAGTGTTAATTACCAAGGTGTGGATCAATGTTGTTTAAATTGCTAGTTACAATCAAAATTATAAAAAAAAAAAGAAAAGAAAAAGAAATCCTAACAAATTAGTAATGGTGAGAACAGTTTTGTATTACTTCTTTTTCTCCATTTCACATATGTATCCGTATTTGGGGTAGTGATATAAAACACATTTTTGTTTGTTTGTTTGTTTGTTTTTCTGAACGGTCTGAATTTTTAAAGACACACTTATTGGCCAGATCACTACATAGAGTCAGTTCGTCTGGCTTTTAGTTCTAGTTCTGTTACTCTCTTGATGATCTTAAGGAAATCACTGGACTTGTTTCAGTTTCCTCCTTTGTAAACGGGAATCAAAGGGTAATGCTGCAGAAAGTGCTTTGAAAAATGCATAGATGCCAATTATTTCTTTTATTCTAAGAATACAGGGTGATGTTTAAGAGATAAAGCAGAACAGTAGCATCTTTCAAACTAGTCATTCTGAGAGACTGTTAATCCAGTGGTACCGCCATTGCCTCTAATGAAGTTCATATTCCCCGAAATTACTGTTAAGGAGGCAATTACATACAATGTGGTGAAATTTCGAGTGCGGTGACCCAGGTTCAAATCTTCACTGTGTTGGTCCTATTTTTCTGACCTTCACCTTCAGTTTCCTATTTATACAATGAACATGACAGTAGTACCTATTATTCAAGATGGTTGGGAGTATTAACTGTGAAATGGAGTGAATACTGTCATAGAATAAGCACACAGTATTAGGTCTTACAGTTAGTAGTTTCTCCCATATTTGCAGTTCATACTGTTGTCCCACTCGTTCAAGCTAAAATCTATGGTTCATTTTTAACTCCTTCATTTCCTTACCTCTACCACAACCACCAGAAAGGCCAGTTAACTATTACTTCACAACATAACTTTACTTTCTCCACTTCCTCTGTACTGCTGCCGCGTAGCCCAAGCCAGACCACCACCGTCTCTCACATGTACCTTTCCAGAAACTCCGTAACTTTTCTAACACCTTCCTTGCTCTTGCCTGGCCCGGTTTTCACTTCACAGCACCAGAGTGATCTGTAAAAATGTGCACTGATCAGACTGCTCCCTGCCTTGAAGTCCTATAGTGGCTTTCCATCATACTTAGATAAAATTCAGACACCTTTTCTTAGCCTTCTCTATTTCTCCCTCCTTACCTACCTTTTCCACCTTGTGTATTCTCCAGCCACATGGGCCTTCTTTTGCACGCATCAGGTCTTCCAATTAATTCCTGTCCTGAGGCCTTGGGTGTTGCTCCTCCCTCGGCTTCTGCCACAGGTCTCTGCAGTGTTGGCGCTCTCATGTTCAGATGTCTGGTCCTCTCAGAGGCCTGTGCTGACTACCTAAGTGGAAGTTGCTGCCCTCACTCATACTCCATACCTCTGTTTGCTTTTCATCTTAGCATTCATCCTTGCCTCTTTTCTTATTTACTTCTCATGTGACCTGAACCCTTTGCCAGATTGTGAAAACCATGAGAATTGTGATCTTATTTTCTGTATTGTTGAAGACTGCCTCTCTAGTGTTTAGGACAGTGCATTCATGAGGTACTCCATAAACACCGCTTGGGTTATACAGCAGTGAACAGGACAGATGTAGCCCATGTTCAGAGTGTTTTATTTAGACCAGGATCAGCAAATCCTTTCTTAAAGGGACAGATAGCAAATTATGTAGATTTGTAGATAATAAGGCCTCTATTGCAACTATCGACTTTGCCCTGGTAGCACCATAGCAGCCACTTACAGTATGTAAATGACTGGGCATAAGTGTGTTCCAATAAAAAATGGGTTTAGAAGAACAGGCAGTGTGTCCCTGGTATATAGTTTGCTCAGCCCCTGCTTTAGAGCATTGCTGCTGACTAGAACTATCTGTGCTGATAGTACTGCTCTTTATCTACAATGTCCAATCTGATAGCCACTAGCTACATGTGGCTCTTGAGCACTTGACTTGTGGCTGGTACAACTGAGGAACAGCTTTATTGAGGTATAATTGACATACAGGAAACTGTACATATTTGAGGTCTATACACCAGGAAGCTTTGGCACATGTATATATTGATGAAACCATCATGGTCAAGACAGTGAACATACTTATAATCTCCCAAATTTTATGTCCCTTGCGAATCACTTGTTGCTCCCCATTCCTAGGAAACCACCAGTCTGTTTTCTGTCATTGTAGATTATTTTGCATTTTCAAGAATTATATATAAATAGAATCATACTATGTATTTTTAACATCTTTAATTCAATATAATTATTTCATGATTCACCCGTGTATTTGCATTTATCAGTGCTTCATTTCATTGCTGAGTAGTATTCCATCATGCAAAGAAGCCATAGCTTGTTTATCCATTCACCTAGTAGTGGATATTCGGGTTGTTTCCAGGTTTTGGCTACTATACGTAAAGTTACTATGAACATACATGTATAAGTCTTTGTCTGGACCAACACTTTCATTTCTTTTGGGTAAACACTTAGGGGTTGAATGGCTGGGTCATATTTTATCTGTAAATTTAACTTTTTAAGAAAATATCCAGTTGTTTACCAAAGTGGTTTTATATTCTTACCAACAGTAGTGTAAGAGTACAATTTCTCCACATCTTCACCCAGACTTACTGTCCTTTTGATTATAGCCATCTTAGAGGGAATGATATGGCAGTTCAATGTGGCTTTGATTGGCATTTTCCTAATGACTAGTGATGGTGAAAATCTTTTTACATGCTTATCATTCATATGTTAAGTTGAGTAAAGTTCGTATTCAAAGATTTTGCCCAATTTAGTTGGATTTTTAGTTTTTATATTACTGAGTTTTGAGAGTTTTATATTCTGATTCAAGTTCTTTATCATATATGTGATTTACAAATATTTTCTCCCATTATGTGGCTAGTCATTTTATTCTTTTCACAGTGTTTTTAAAGGAACAGAGTTCTCAATTTTAATGAAATCAAAGTCATCATTTTTCTGTAATTTTACTTAATTATCATTTATTTGAATTTAAATTTGAGTTGCCACAGGTGTCTATTGGATACTAGAATGGACAGTGCATGTTGATAGAAAGAGACAAATGCTATATTAACAAGAATTAATAAATGGTGCTAACTCTTTTTTTTTTAACTCTTATTAAAAAAAAAAAACATGGAAATGGAGCTAGGCCACTCTCATTAAGGTTTCCAGGAAGGCCTCTTTTAAGTGAGGATTTACTCTTTTGTGAGTGAAAACAAGATGCTGTAAAAAAGATTTTAAGAAGTGGGAGCAATTATTCAAGGATCCTGTGGTAGGAAAGGAGCCAGTGTGTAGAGGCCATATAAGAAGCTATTCTCTTTATTTTATAGCCACATTTAGTATCTTAACCTGAAGCAGAATCACATACCTGGTTCATCCGCATTTATTCACTAGTCAGATGATTTGATTATTTCTAGAAATCAAGGATTTTCTGTCACTTAGACTCTACAGAATAATGCACAAGAGATTTTTCTAGTCATTTCTAAACATATGGATCTAAAAGATAATAGGAACGTAGAGATAATGCTTCGGGATAATGCATTCTGGATAGAATCCTGGATTAATCCTTCTGGATAATGTATCCTTGAGGATATCCACATTTGGATAGAACAGTTTTTTATAGAATGAAATGGAAGCACGTATTAGAGTAATTTCGGTTAGGGATCATTTGTGTCAAACTCAGTCACTCTGACCCTCTGGTTTCCCATAGTAATTAAAAAACCCCTTGAATAAGATGGGTGTTGGGATGGGAAAGAAAGACTTAAAGGCACAGAAATTCAGTTGGAGCAATGGGATTTTGAAATAGCTCCAACATATTAAAATGTAGCAGCTGTTGTTGAAAACGTCATTCTGTCTAGTCTTTCTGCATTCTTTGGGTCCAGATCTCTTTATAGCTCTTCATGGTAGAATACCCCCGAGAGCCAGCTTTGGCTATGTGTGTGTCTTACACTGGGGTTTGAAGGAAACATCTTGGTGAGTAAGCTTTAGTTTTACTCTATGATACTGAGAAAATATTATGCTTGTGGATAAACTGATATTTTCCTGACTTCTTTTCTTGTGTTATTCACAAAATGACTTGATAAAATCAGGCACATTTCTTGTATTGTCTCAGAGGAGTCTGAAGTGATCAAAATCTGAATTAGATTAGTCAGAAATGGCCTCTCTTCTCACTGGTGTGATCTCCAAACTTGTGAGTGTACTTTGTTTCTTTGTCTGTAAAATGGTGGTAATAATCGATATCTTGTATAGTTCACATTTGTTTCTTCTGGGTCAGAAGAAGAATGTATATTCTGCACTTTTAGGTAGAGAAGCCAATTCGTTATCTTTTACCCAGTGAAAGAAGGTGTAAACCAATAAAAAGAGTTTTATTTCTTTGAATTTGATAAGGGAACATTGACATGCAAATGAATGGATGCTATCTGTCTCATTCAGCTCAGGCTGCCATAACAAAATACCCTAAACTGTGTGGTTTATATATCAGACATTGATTTCTTACAGCTCTGGAGGTGGTGGATGCCTATGATCTGGGCGCCATCCAGTTCCTGGTAGAGGGTTCCCCTGGCTTGTGGTTGGCCATCTTCTTCTGTGTCTCCATGGGACTGGGAGGATAACGGTGGATGGAGAAGAGAGGGAGAGAGTTGGAGATGGAACTAGACACCTCTGTTCTCTTCTTTTAAGGGCACAAGTCTTATCCTAGGGGGCCTCACTTTCATGACTTCATCCAAACTTAAATCAACTCCCAAAACCCCTGCCTCCTAATATAATGCATTTAAAATTAGACCTTCATCATATGAATTTAGGTGGGATATAGGCATCAGTTCATAGCACTATGCTTCCAAGTGGTCAACTTTGAAGGAGAGAAATATCAAATAATGTAGAAACTTGAACAGAAAGATAACAATTAATGTTTATATTTTATGGGATAATAAGAGGAAATTTTAAAACTTCTTTAAGTGAATACCTAACTACATATAATACACATCAATTAGATGAGGTAAGTTTTATTAACTTAATTCTTTTTTTTTTGACGTTTCTTTTTTTTAAAAGGTTTTATTTATTTATTTGACAAGACAGAGATCACAAGTAGGCAGAGAGGCAGGCAGAGGAAGAGGGAGAAGCAGGCTCCCGCTGAGTGGAGAGCCCAGTGTGGGGCTCGATCCCAGGACCCTGAGATCATGACCTGAGCTGAAGGCAGAGGCTTTAACCCACTGAGCCACACAGGTGCCCCTATTAACTTATTTCTAAAGAAGGAGTGAGCCCTGCCAAAGCCACATGTAGTAAGCAGTAAAGCTAGAATTTGGACCCGATCTCCCAACTGTGTTTTTTCTTCTAACTAGATTATAGATGCTTTTCTTGCTATTTCTAACAGCAGGTGTAGGAGAGAGTAGGTTAGAATTCCATATGACCAGCTGAGAAAAGCACATATGAGAGGTGTTCCTCCTGAAGGTAATTTTCTTCTTTGGGGAGCAGAATCTCTACTTTCTCCTTCTACCATTGAATGTTATGTTCACGGCTGCCATTCATTAGGTAAATTTTTAGATAACTGCTTTAGTCAGGGTTCTCCAGAGAAAGAGACCAGTGACAGTCCTGTGATTTGCCATGTGTAAGTTGAAGACCCAGGAAAGCTGGTAGTTCAGTTCATCCCCATCTTTTCCTGAAGCAATATGAGATGAGATGTCCCAGCTCAACAGTGAGGCAGGAAAAAAAGTGCAAATTTCTCCTTCCTCCACTCTGTTCTGTGAAGGCCCTCAAGAAATGGACTAATGCCTACCCGCTTTGGGGTGGGCCATCTGTCCTATTAAATCCAGTGATATAAATGACAATCTCATCCAGAAATACCTCACAGACACACCAGAAATGGTTAATCTGGGCACGTTGTGGCAGTCAAGTTGGCCAATAAAATTAATCATCAAGGTAAGTATTAACTAACAGTATCAATAAATGACACAATCATTACTCTGGTTACCTTGGAAATGTGTGATTTTTATGCCTTGGTATCTGTCATTTTCAGAAGCTTTATATAAGGCACTCATCGTCCTTCTGGAGTTCCTTAGCAAGGTCTGTTTTCCAGGCTAGTATCTCAGTCCTTCTCACTTTTGGAAAGCTTGGCATCTTCCACAAACTTTGAGAATTTTATTTCAAAGTTACATGTGGGTGCATTGAATTCTGTACCTCTATGGCCAGTCACATGTTTGGCACACCCATTTGAAACTCTCTCAATTCAGAAAACATTTTATGTCATGAATCTTGATTGTAGGGAAGAACTCTTGCTTCCATAATTATATTTACTTACAATGTGAACACAACAGTGTGTTTTAACAGGGCAAAAGAAAAATTAATTTATGACTCTAAGATTCATGTGTTAGAATAAATTGGTTTTTATGGTTTTTTTTTTAAAAGATTTTATTTGTTAGACAGAAAGAGATACACTGAGAGAGGGAGTGGGAGAAGGAGAAGCAGGCTTCCCATGGAACAGGGAGTCCAATGTGTGGTTCCATCCCAAGACCCTGGGATCATGACCAGAGCTGAAGGCAGATGCTTAAGGACTTAGTCATCCAGGCATCCCTAAATTGTTTTATTTATTAATAAAATATTTATTTATTTATTTATTTATTTATTTATAACTTAAGGACAATCTTATTTTTACACATTTGTATAAAAAATCAAAGTAAAATAGTTTAGAGATTTGCAACTTAGACTGAAAATTCACAAGTCAGAGATACTAAATAGTGCAATTGTTGTTCTCAGTTCCAAGGGAAGATGGCTGTGAATCAATCTGTCACTCTCTGTGATTTTGCCATTGTCCAAGGGAAAGATCTGTAGGACAAAATATGGATCATATCCAGAAGACAATTCCCGCCCCCCACCCCCACAGTGTTCTGTAGACTAGGAGAGGTGACACAGCTTGATACCTACAGCAAACGAAATTTCAGTAACTGAGGTATCCGTTCAAAGATCTTATCGTGCCATCCAGGACTTGGTAGCTGTTCTTTTCAAGGTAAAGTCATGTTTATAACCACATAACAACTTAAGAGAAATATGGGATTATAAAGCTTGCCCTCCTAGAAGTTATTAGTCGTGGAAAGTATACTAAATTTCAGTTTAAATTGCCACTAATATGGATTTGTGAACTCTAAAATATCACAGAAATAAATGAAATTTATATATGCATGTGTACACACACTTACACGTACATACACTTGTGTACACAGTGCTTGAAGAAATGCATGCATATTTTGTTTACTGTGATTCACTAGAGTTCCATGACTCACACCTCTCTCATCCCCAAAGCATTTGACAAAAACTGTGTTACGGATTGAATGTGCCCTCGCCAGAAACTCACATTGAAGTCCTGATCCCCTGGGTGAGATGAGGTCAGGAGGGCAGAATCCCCATGATGGGATTAGTGCCCTTTAAAGAGACCAAAGAGCTTACTGTCTCTGTCTGTGTCTGTCCCCCATGTGAGGAGGATACAGCTGACAGGCAGCTAGCTACAGATGCAAAAGTGGTTCTCACCAAGAACTGAATCTGCTGGCACCTTAACTTTGGACTTGCCAGCCTCCAAAACTATGCATCCTAGGTGTCTAGATGTGTGTGGTTCAGTCTGCCCAGTGGTTTTTTTTTTTTTTTTTTTTTTTTTTTGTTACAGTACCAGAGCAAACTACCTCTGAAAGATAATTTCATAGAGGGGATAGCCTGCTCTCTCACTTGGTATCCGAAGTGTTGGAGATCTCAGGGACTGTGGCTTCCTGGTGTGTGCACAGAGCCCATGAGCTGGATGTTGAGTTTGGTATTGGCAACTGCAGCGGTTTTCTGGTTTTCTGAAGCAGCTTTGGATGGGGTGAGGGTTAGCCTTTGTTTACTTAACAGAGAACTTAGCTACAGTGTGGGAGGCTGGAAAGGGAGCAGAGGAAACTGCTTTCTGTCAGCCACCAGTAACGGGGCTTGCAGGCAACACAGCCCAGTTTATTTCATAATTTTGCTTCAGTCTGAATTTCTTTATCTAGGACAAGTTTGGATTAGAAACATCTGACCAACAGCAGAAACAGTCCTATCAGCACTGTGTGTTGGTGCTGTGTTGAGCAGCCTTGACCACGTTTTGACAGAGAGCTATCCCATGGCACAACTGAAAGGTAAAACCTATTTCTGGTTGTTTGTTCACTTGCATGTGGACTGTATGTGTGCCCACATCAGCTCCCATTTCAAAGATGTGGAAAACTCAGCTACTCTGTGGCCTTTGGCTTTCCTTGTTTACCTGGATCCTAATTTACACCTAGGAGAGGATATGTATTTCCTCTTCTACCCCTGCATTGACCCTCTGGAACCTCAGCTTTGGCAGTAGTCTTTGCTAGGTTAGACTACATCCAGATCTGGATAGACGTGAGCCTGCTTTCCATTCGCATTTTACGCATTCTGTTTCTCACCATTATGGCTTCTGAGTTTGATGACCGTTCCCTTCCCCTCTGTATGAGGAAGGTGAGAGTGTGCTGCAAGGCAGAGCTTCCCAACCATAAGAGATGTCTCTTCTACAATCACCCCTTCGGCTGCTAAGCAGGTAGGTGGCTACCAGGGCAGCCGGAGAGCCTCTGTTTAGCAGGGTGTGCCGTGGATGTGTAAATCTTATCCCCTTGTCTGGGCCAAGATGGGAGAACTGTAGTGAAACCCCACCTCGTAAGGGAATATTAGGTGGTTGGCCCTGTCTACTCCTCGGTGCTTCTGAAAAGGAATCATGACCTGAGGTTGCAACTGGTGGTTTTGCCAAAGAAGAAAGTCCAGCCAACTTCAAGGCCCACAGTGATACTCCAGAAGCCTGCTCGGGTCAGGTGGAGCAGAGAAACAAAGCATAACATATAAGGACAGGACTGCTCTCATATTTATGTATGTACCCTACTTATGTGCTCCAGAGCCTCACTGGGTACTTCACACTACCACGTTGTTTTCCACATAATCTTACTGTGTTCTTTGTGCTAGGTCGGATGGTTCTATCATCTCACAGAGTGGGCTCAGAAGTTAAGAGCTAGAACCATGGTGCAGAATATAGGTCCAGGGTCTCCTAGTCCAGTTCCCATTATCCTATGTTTCATAGATTCTCACGTTTATTGTTTTATTTCAAAATGGTTGTCTAATAGAGGGAGGAAAGACAGACAAAAGGAAAAGTATTTCTTTCTTAATCTCAGAAAAGAATTTATATCCTTCTACATGGTCTGGTGTGATGACATTTGTGTTAATGAAATACTCACATTGATTCTGGTTGGGATGATTATGAGTAAATAGAGGATCACACACATCCCAGACCAAAGTGACAGTAGTGAGACGCTTCAGCTCACTCAATGGTCAAAACCTGGTTGTGACAATAGGACATAGAAGCAAGGTGCAGGCTTAAAACTTATTTTCCTGTTTCCTTTCAGAGCCACTGTCCCTGAGGTATGGCTCCACAAATTAAATACTGCAGACGTTTTGGGAAGACAAGAAAGAAACAGCTTATTGCTTACAAGATTGTATAGACTAGCGAGAAAAGGATTCATGGTTAAATTTAAATAAGCTAATTTGTAAATTTGATAACTTTTTTTTTCTAGCCTTGAAATTTGAATTCTATAAAAGCTTTCCTCCAAGCCCCCCTTGATATCTGGCTGCCCTACACTCTGAAGCAAGCCCTCAAAGCCCTCATTTTAATGCTTTACTAATTTTAAATGTTTGGAAGTGAATTCAGCACAGTGGGCTTAAATTCAACTGAAGTGCTTGATGTTTTTCTTCATGACTTGACTGTAACAGAAGAAAGGATGAAAAATTGCAGTTCACCAGGCTTAAATCTCTTATCCTTTTCCTTTCATTTGACAGACATTCTCTTCCTATGATCTCTGTGAAAATTAGGAATGACCAGATTCAGAATGATTTAGAGGGTCCAAAATTAGTACTGTATCTCTTGGTTAATATGAAGTAAACTTCTAATGAGAGACTACCTACAGGTTTTTATGTAAACAGTGTTTTCTGAGTTGTTGAAAATAAAAGACCAACAATATTTTTCTTCAGTTACCTGTCTACGGCTTCATTTTCCTACATAGGCACACTTGTATTACCAACTTAAACTCTCAGATATGAGCAGTGTTAATTCACTGACTTGATACACTGCTACTGAAAATTTACTGTGTGGAAACAGTAAGGCTAAACCCCAGGCAAGGACTGATGGGTCTATTCCTCAGACCTCTGAGGAATTCAGATGGAGAGGCACACGCACATTTTATACAAAAACATATGGACAAAAGCAAATAATTTTCATTTACTTGTATTTTACTGCAGATGATTATTATACACATAAAGAAAATGATGACTCTTGACTCTGAGCCAATTTGTTGGGATGGAACCCAGTGGCTTAGTAGTTTGGTATTTGCTATTTAGCTCTTGATTTTTCCTTTTCACAGCTTTACTGAGATATAATTCGCATGGCATAGTATATTGAGAGAATGGTGCATCTGTTGTTGCAGTCAATTTCAGAATATTTTCATTCCCCAAAAAGAAACACCACACCCCTTCATCATCATGTCCCAGGAACCTTATCACCTCAAAGTCTGGGCAAATACTAATCTGCTTTCAGTTTCTGTAGACTTGTTCACTCTGGATGTTTCATGTAATTGGGACCGTAATAACATGCGGTCCTTTGGACGTGATGTTGTTTAATTACCACAGTGTTTT
>NW_025721532.1:0-39047 GCF_922984935.1 Meles meles
CCCCGACCGTCCCGGCGACAACGGCACCTTTCGCGGCTTCGTCCCAGCCGTGGAGTGAGAGATCACTCCGTTCCCCCACAGAGGCCAGCCCCCTCCACGGGCGCCCCGGCCGCCCGCCACGGCGGAGGCGGACGCCCTGCCACGGCGCCTCCATCCACTCTGCTCGGGGAAAACTCCCCGGCGCCGGGGCCGCCGGCCGCGCCCCATCGTCGCGGCTCGTTTTCCGGGTGGCCGCGCCATGCCCCGAGCGAGAAAGGGCCCTGCTCCACGCGGCCCTGGGCGCTGACCAGGGCTGCCCAACGCCGGCCAATTCTCACGAGCGTTCTGCCCAAATCGATCCCGATTTGGGCAGAACGCTCGTGAGAATTGGCCGGAAAACGCCCGGCGAACACACTTCGGGCACCAGAGGGCCGCAGGGCCGCCCCCCCGGGGCCCTGTCCGGGATCGCGTGTCGGCGCGTTCCGGCACCGCCAGGAGGAGCTCCGGGAGGCGGGCCCCGGGGAGGCCGACGCCTCCCGCTCCTCAGCCTCCGGGGGTCCCCTCCCTGGCGCCGGCCGCTGGGGCCGGGCCAGCCCCGAAAGCCGGGCCCGGGCCCGGGCCTGCTTGCTCAGCCTTCCGTTGCCAGGGGCCTGAGCCTGGGTGCCTCCGCATGGGGAACCCTGAGTCCTGCGCCACGAGTCCCCCCGACCGTCCCGGCGACCACGGCACCTTTCGCGGCTTCGTCCCAGCCGTGGAGTGAGAGATCACTCCGTTCCCCCACAGAGGCCAGCCCCCTCCACGGGCGCCCCGGCCGCCCGCCACGGCGGAGGCGGACGCCCGACCACGGCGCCTCCATCCATTCTGCTCGGGGAAAACTCCCCGGGGCGGGGGCCGCCGGCCGCGCCCCATCGTCGCGGCTCGTTTTCCGGGTGGCCGCGCCATGCCCCGAGCGAGAAAGGGCCCTGCTCCACGCGGCCCTGGGCGCTGACCAGGGCTGCCCAACGCCGGCCAATTCTCACGAGCGTTCTGCCCAAATCGATCCCGATTTGGGCAGAACGCTCGTGAGAATTGGCCGGAAAACGCCCGGCGAACACACTTCGGGCACCAGAGGGCCGCAGGGCCGCCCCCCCGGGGCCCTGTCCGGGATCGCGTGTCGGCGCGTTCCGGCACCGCCAGGAGGAGCTCCGGGAGGCGGGCCCCGGGGAGGCCGACGCCTCCCGCTCCTCAGCCTCCGGGGGTCCCCTCCCTGGCGCCGGCCGCTGGGGCCGGGCCAGCCCCGAAAGCCGGGCCCGGGCCCGGGCCTGCTTGCTCAGCCTTCCGGTGCCAGGGGCCTGAGCCTGGGGGCCTCCGCATGGGGAACCCTGACTCCCGCGCCACGAGTCCCCCCGACCGTCCCCGGCGACCACGGCACCTTTCGCGGCTTCGTCCCAGCCGTGGAGTGAGAGATCACTCCGTTCCCCCACAGAGGCCAGCCCCCTCCACGGGCGCCCCGACCGCCCGCCACGGCGGAGGCGGACGCCCGGCCACGGCGCCTCCATCCACTCTGCTCTGGGAAAACTCCCCGGCGCCGGGGCCGCCGGCCGCGCCCCATCGTCGCGGCTCGTTTTCCGGGTGGCCGCGCCATGCCCCGAGCGAGAAAGGGCCCTGCTCCACGCGGCCCTGGGCGCTGACCAGGGCTGCCCAACGCCGGCCAATTCTCACGAGCGTTCTGCCCAAATCGATCCCGATTTGGGCAGAACGCTCGTGAGAATTGGCCGGAAAACGCCCGGCGAACACACTTCGGGCACCAGAGGGCCGCAGGGCCGCCCCCCCGGGGCCCTGTCCGGGATCGCGTGTCGGCGCGTTCCGGCACCGCCAGGAGGAGCTCCGGGAGGCGGGCCCAGGGGAGGCCGACGCCTCCCGCTCCTCAGCCTCCGGGGGTCCCCTCCCTGGCGCCGGCCGCTGGGGCCGGGCCAGCCCCGAAAGCCGGGCCCGGGCCCGGGCCTGCTTGCTCAGCCTTCCGTGGCCAGGGGCCTGAGCCTGGGGGCCTCCGCATGGGGAACCCTGAGTCCCGCGCCACGAGTAGCCCCGACCGTCCCGGCGACCACGGCACCTTTCGCGGCTTCGTCCCAGCCGTGGAGTGAGAGATCACTCCGTTCCCCCACAGAGGCCAGCCCCCTCCACGGGCGCCCCGGCCGCCCGCCACGGCGGAGGCGGACGCCCGGCCACGGCGCCTCCATCCACTCTGCTCGGGGAAAACTCCCCGGCGCCGGGGCCGCCGGCCGCGCCCCATCGTGGCGGCTCGTTTTCCGGGTGGCCGCGCCATGCCCCGAGCGAGAAAGGGCCCTGCTCCACGCGGCCCTGGGCGCTGACCAGGGCTGCCCAACGCCGGCCAATTCTCACGAGCGTTCTGCCCAAATCGATCCCGATTTGGGCAGAACGCTCGTGAGAATTGGCCGGGAAAACGCCCGGCGAACACACTTCGGGCACCAGAGGGCCGCAGGGCCGCCCCCCCGGGGCCCTGTCCGGGATCGCGTGTCGGCGCGTTCCGGCACCTCCAGGAGGAGCTCCGGGAGGCGGGCCCCGGGGAGGCCGACGCCTCCCGCTCCTCAGCCTCCGGGGGTCCCCTCCCTGGCGCCGGCCGCTGGGGCCGGGCCAGCCCCGAAAGCCGGGCCCGGGCCCGGGCCTGCTTGCTCAGCCTTCCGTTGCCAGGGGCCTGAGCCTGGGGGCCTCCGCATGGGGAACCCTGAGTCCCACGCCACGAGTCCCCCCGACCGTCCCGGCGACCACGGCACCTTTCGCGGCTTCGTCCCAGCCGTGGAGTGAGAGATCACTCCGTTCCCCCACAGAGGCCAGCCCCCTCCACGGGCGCCCCGGCCGCCCGCCACGGCGGAGGCGGACGCCCGGCCACGGCGCCTCCATCCACTCTGCTCGGGGAAAACTCCCTGGCGCCGGGGCCGCCGGCCGCGCCCCATCGTCGCGGCTCGTTTGCCGGGTGGCCGCGCCATGCCCCGAGCGAGAAAGGGCCCTGCTCCACGCGGCCCTGGGCGCTGACCAGGGCTGCCCAACGCCGGCCAATTCTCACGAGCGTTCTGCCCAAATCGATCCCGATTTGGGCAGAACGCTCGTGAGAATTGGCCGGAAAACGCCCGGCGAACACACTTCGGGCACCAGAGGGCCGCAGGGCCGCCCCCCCCGGTGCCCTGTCCGGGATCGCGTGTCGTCGCGTTCCGGCACCGCCAGGAGGAGCTCCGGGAGGCGGGCCCCGGGGACGCCGATGCCTCCCGCTCCTCAGCCTCCGGGGATCCCCTCCCTGGCGCCGGCCGCTGGGGCCGGGCCAGCCCCGAAAGCCGGGCCCGGTCCCGGGCCTGCTTGCTCAGCCTTCCGTTGCCAGGGGCCTGAGCCTGGGGGACTCCGCATGGGGAACCCTGAGTCCCGCGCCACGAGTCCCCCCGACCGTCCCGGCGACCACGGCACCTTTCGCGGCTTCGTCCCAGCCGTGGAGTGAGAGATCACTCCGTTCCCCCACAGAGGCCAGCCCCCTCCACGGGCGCCCCGGCCGCCCGCCACGGCGGAGGCGGACGCCCGGCCACGGCGCCTCCATCCACTCTGCTCGGGGAAAACTCCCCGGCGCAGGGGCCGACGTCCGCGCCCCATCGTCGCGGCTCGTTTTCCGGGTGGCCGCGCCATGCCCCGAGCGAGAAAGGGCCCTGCTCCACGCGGCCCTGGGCGCTGACCAGGGCTGCCCAACGCCGGCCAATTCTCACGAGCGTTCTGCCCAAATCGATCCCGATTTGGGCAGAACGCTCGTGAGAATTGGCCGGGAAAACGCCCGGCGAACACAGTTCGGGCACCACAGGGCCGCAGGGCCGCCCCCCCGGGGCCCTGTCCGGGATCGCGTGTCGGCGCGTTCCGGCACCGCCAGGAGGAGCTCCGGGAGGCGGGCCCCGGGGAGGCCGACGCCTCCCGCTCCTCAGCCTCCGGGGGTCCCCTCCCTGGCGCCGGCCGCTGGGGCCGGGCCAGCCCCGAAAGCCGGGCCCGGGCCCGGGCCTGCTTGCTCAGCCTTCCGTTGCCAGGGGCCTGAGCCTGGGGGCCTCCGAATGGGGAACCCTGAGTCCCGCGCCACGAGTCCCCCCGACCGTCCCGGCGACCACGGCACCTTTCGCGGCTTCGTCCCAGCCGTGGAGTGAGAGATCACTCCGTTCCCCCACAGAGGCCAGCCCCCTCCACGGGCGCCCCGGCCGCCCGCCACGGCGGAGGCGGACGCGCCGACCACGGCGCCTCCATCCATTCTGCTCGGGGAAAAACTCCCCGGGGCGGGGGCCGCCGGCCGCGCCCCATCGTCGCGGCTCGTTTTCCGGGTGGCCGCGCCATGCCCCGAGCGAGAAAGGGCCCTGCTCCACGCGGCCCTGGGCGCTGACCAGGGCTGCCCAACGCCGGCCAATTCTCACGAGCGTTCTGCCCAAATCGATCCCGATTTGGGCAGAACGCTCGTGAGAATTGGCCGGAAAACGCCCGGCGAACACACTTCGGGCACCAGAGGGCCGCAGGGCCGCCCCCCCGGGGCCCTGTCCGGGATCGCGTGTCGGCGCGTTCCGGCACCGCCAGGAGGAGCTCCGGAGGGCGGGCCCCGGGGAGGCCGACGCCTCCCGCTCCTCAGCCTCCGGGGGTCCCCTCCCTGGCGCCGGCCGCTGGGGCCGGGCCAGCCCCGAAAGCCGGGCCCGGGCCCGGGCCTGCTTGCTCAGCCTTCCGGTGCCAGGGGCCTGAGCCTGGGGGCCTCCGCATGGGGAACCCTGACTCCCGCGCCACGAGTCCCCCCGACCGTCCCGGCGACCACGGCACCTTTCGCGGCTTCGTCCCAGCCGTGGAGTGAGAGATCACTCCGTTCCCCCACAGAGGCCAGCCCCCTCCACGGGCGCCCCGACCGCCCGCCACGGCGGAGGCGGACGCCCGGCCACGGCGCCTCCATCCACTCTGCTCTGGGAAAACTCCCCGGCGCCGGGGCCGCCGGCCGCGCCCCATCGTCGCGGCTCGTTTTCCGGGTGGCCGCGCCATGCCCCGAGCGAGAAAGGGCCCTGCTCCACGCGGCCCTGGGCGCTGACCAGGGCTGCCCAACGCCGGCCAATTCTCACGAGCGTTCTGCCCAAATCGATCCCGATTTGGGCAGAACGCTCGTGAGAATTGGCCGGAAAACGCCCGGCGAACACACTTCGGGCACCAGAGGGCCGCAGGGCCGCCCCCCCGGGGCCCTGTCCGGGATCGCGTGTCGGCGCGTTCCGGCACCGCCAGGAGGAGCTCCGGGAGGCGGGCCCAGGGGAGGCCGACGCCTCCCGCTCCTCAGCCTCCGGGGGTCCCCTCCCTGGCGCCGGCCGCTGGGGCCGGGCCAGCCCCGAAAGCCGGGCCCGGGCCCGGGCCTGCTTGCTCAGCCTTCCGTTGCCAGGGGCCTGAGCCTGGGGGCCTCCGCATGGGGAACCCTGAGTCCCGCGCCACGAGTAGCCCCGACCGTCCCGGCGACCACGGCACCTTTCGCGGCTTCGTCCCAGCCGTGGAGTGAGAGATCACTCCGTTCCCCCACAGAGGCCAGCCCCCTCCACGGGCGCCCCGGCCGCCCGCCACGGCGGAGGCGGACGCCCGGCCACGGCGCCTCCATCCACTCTGCTCGGGGAAAACTCCCCGGCGCCGGGGCCGCCGGCCGCGCCCCATCGTCGCGGCTCGTTTTCCGGGTGGCCGCGCCATGCCCCGAGCGAGAAAGGGCCCTGCTCCACGCGGCCCTGGGCGCTGACCAGGGCTGCCCAACGCCGGCCAATTCTCACGAGCGTTCTGCCCAAATCGATCCCGATTTGGGCAGAACGCTCGTGAGAATTGGCCGGAAAACGCCCGGCGAACACACTTCGGGCACCAGAGGGCCGCAGGGCCGCCCCCCCGGGGCCCTGTCCGGGATCGCGTGTCGGCGCGTTCCGGCACCTCCAGGAGGAGCTCCGGGAGGCGGGCCCCGGGGAGGCCGACGCCTCCCGCTCCTCAGCCTCCGGGGGTCCCCTCCCTGGCGCCGGCCGCTGGGGCCGGGCCAGCCCCGAAAGCCGGGCCCGGGCCCGGGCCTGCTTGCTCAGCCTTCCGTTGCCAGGGGCCTGAGCCTGGGGGCCTCCGCATGGGGAACCCTGAGTCCCACGCCACGAGTCCCCCCGACCGTCCCGGCGACCACGGCACCTTTCGCGGCTTCGTCCCAGCCGTGGAGTGAGAGATCACTCCGTTCCCCCACAGAGGCCAGCCCCCTCCACGGGCGCCCCGGCCGCCCGCCACGGCGGAGGCGGACGCCCGGCCACGGCGCCTCCATCCACTCTGCTCGGGGAAAACTCCCTGGCGCCGGGGCCGCCGGCCGCGCCCCCATCGTCGCGGCTCGTTTGCCGGGTGGCCGCGCCATGCCCCGAGCGAGAAAGGGCCCTGCTCCACGCGGCCCTGGGCGCTGACCAGGGCTGCCCAACGCCGGCCAATTCTCACGAGCGTTCTGCCCAAATCGATCCCGATTTGGGCAGAACGCTCGTGAGAATTGGCCGGAAAACGCCCGGCGAACACACTTCGGGCACCAGAGGGCCGCAGGGCCGCCCCCCCCGGTGCCCTGTCCGGGATCGCGTGTCGTCGCGTTCCGGCACCGCCAGGAGGAGCTCCGGGAGGCGGGCCCCGGGGACGCCGACGCCTCCCGCTCCTCAGCCTCCGGGGATCCCCTCCCTGGCGCCGGCCGCTGGGGCCGGGCCAGCCCCGAAAGCCGGGCCCGGTCCCGGGCCTGCTTGCTCAGCCTTCCGTTGCCAGGGGCCTGAGCCTGGGGGACTCCGCATGGGGAACCCTGAGTCCCGCGCCACGAGTCCCCCCGACCGTCCCGGCGACCACGGCACCTTTCGCGGCTTCGTCCCAGCCGTGGAGTGAGAGATCACTCCGTTCCCCCACAGAGGCCAGCCCCCTCCACGGGCGCCCCGGCCGCCCGCCACGGCGGAGGCGGACGCCCGGCCACGGCGCCTCCATCCACTCTGCTCGGGGAAAACTCCCCGGCGCAGGGGCCGACGTCCGCGCCCCATCGTCGCGGCTCGTTTTCCGGGTGGCCGCGCCATGCCCCGAGCGAGAAAGGGCCCTGCTCCACGCGGCCCTGGGCGCTGACCAGGGCTGCCCAACGCCGGCCAATTCTCACGAGCGTTCTGCCCAAATCGATCCCGATTTGGGCAGAACGCTCGTGAGAATTGGCCGGAAAACGCCCGGCGAACACAGTTCGGGCACCACAGGGCCGCAGGGCCGCCCCCCCGGGGCCCTGTCCGGGATCGCGTGTCGGCGCGTTCCGGCACCGCCAGGAGGAGCTCCGGGAGGCGGGCCCCGGGGAGGCCGACGCCTCCCGCTCCTCAGCCTCCGGGGGTCCCCTCCCTGGCGCCGGCCGCTGGGGCCGGGCCAGCCCCGAAAGCCGGGCCCGGGCCCGGGCCTGCTTGCTCAGCCTTCCGTTGCCAGGGGCCTGAGCCTGGGGGCCTCCGAATGGGGAACCCTGAGTCCCGCGCCACGAGTCCCCCCGACCGTCCCGGCGACCACGGCACCTTTCGCGGCTTCGTCCCAGCCGTGGAGTGAGAGATCACTCCGTTCCCCCACAGAGGCCAGCCCCCTCCACGGGCGCCCCGGCCGCCCGCCACGGCGGAGGCGGACGCCCGGCCACGGCGCTTCCATCCACTCTGCTCGGGGAAATCTCCCCGGCGCCGGGGCCGGCGGCCGCGCCCCATCGTCGCGGCTCGTTTTCCGGGTGGCCGCGCCATGCCCCGAGCGACAAAGGGCCCTGCTCCACGCGGCCCTGGGCGCTGACCAGGGCTGCCCAACGCCGGCCAATTCTCACGAGCGTTCTGCCCAAATCGATCCCGATTTGGGCAGAACGCTCGTGAGAATTGGCCGGAAAACGCCCGGCGAACACACTTCGGGCACCAGAGGGCCGCAGGGCCGCCCCCCCGGGGCCCTGTCCGGGATCGCGTGTCGTCGCGTTCCGGCACCGCCAGGAGGAGCTCCGGGAGGCGGGCCCCGGGGAGGCCGACGCCTCCCGCTCCTCAGCCTCCGGGGATCCCCTCCCTGGCGCCGGCCGCTGGGGCCGGGCCAGCCCCGAAAGCCGGGCCCGGGCCCGGGCCTGCTTGCTCAGCCTTCCGTTGCCAGGGGCCTGAGCCTGGGGGCCTCCGCATGGGGAACCCTGAGTCCCGCGCCACGAGTCCCCCCGACCGTCCCGGCGACCACGGCACCTTTCGCGGCTTCGTCCCAGCCGTGGAGTGAGAGATCACTCCGTTCCCCCACAGAGGCCAGCCCCCTCCACGGGCGCCCCGGCCGCCCGCCACGGCGGAGGCGGACGCCCGGCCACGGCGCCTCCATCCACTCTGCTCGGGGAAAACTCCCCGGCGCCGGGGCCGCCGGCCGCGCCCCATCGTCGCGGCTCGTTTTCCGGGTGGCCGCGCCATGCCCCGAGCGAGAAAGGGCCCTGCTCCACGCGGCCCTGGGCGCTGACCAGGGCTGCCCAACGCCGGCCAATTCTCACGAGCGTTCTGCCCAAATCGATCCCGATTTGGGCAGAACGCTCGTGAGAATTGGCCGGAAAACGCCCGGCGAACACACTTCGGGCACCAGAGGGCCGCAGGGCCGCCCCCCCGGGGCCCTGTCCGGGATCGCGTGTCGGCGCGTTCCGGCACCGCCAGGAGGAGCTCCGGGAGGCGGGCCCCGGGGAGGCCGACGCCTCCCGCTCCTCAGCCTCCGGGGTTCCCCTCCCTGGCGCCGGCCGCTGGGGCCGGGCCAGCCCCGAAAGCCGGGCCCGGTCCCGGGCCTGCTTGCTCAGCCTTCCGTTGCCAGGGGCCTGAGCCTGGGGGCCTCCGCATGGGGAAGCCTGAGTCCCGCGCCACGAGTCCCCCCGACCGTCACGGCGACCACGGCACCTTTCGCGGCTTCGTCCCAGCCGTGGAGTGAGAGATCACTCCGTTCCCCCACAGAGGCCAGCCCCCTCCACGGGCGCCCCGGCCGCCCGCCACGGCGGAGGCGGACGCCCGACCACGGCGCCTCCATCCATTCTGCTCGGGGAAAACTCCCCGGGGCGGGGGCCGCCGGCCGCGCCCCATCGTCGCGGCTCGTTTTCCGGGTGGCCGCGCCATGCCCCGAGCGAGAAAGGGCCCTGCTCCACGCGGCCCTGGGCGCTGACCAGGGCTGCCCAACGCCGGCCAATTCTCACGAGCGTTCTGCCCAAATCGCTCCCGATTTGGGCAGAACGCTCGTGAGAATTGGCCGGAAAACGCCCGGCGAACACACTTCGGGCACCAGAGGGCCGCAGGGCCGCCCCCCCGGGGCCCTGTCCGGGATCGCGTGTCGGCGCGTTCCGGCACCGCCAGGAGGAGCTCCGGGAGGCGGGCCCCGGGGAGGCCGACGCCTCCCGCTCCTCAGCCTCCGGGGGTCCCCTCCCTGGCGCCGGTCGCTGGGGCCGGGCCAGCCCCGAAAGCCGGGCCCGGTCCCGGGCCTGCTTGCTCAGCCTTCCGTTGCCAGGGGCCTGAGCCTGGGGGCCTCCGCATGGGGAAGCCTGAGTCCCGCGCCACGAGTCCCCCCGACCGTCACGGCGACCACGGCACCTTTCGCGGCTTCGTCCCAGCCGTGGAGTGAGAGATCACTCCGTTCCCCCACAGAGGCCAGCCCCCTCCACGGGCGCCCCGGCCGCCCGCCACGGCGGAGGCGGACGCCCGACCACGGCGCCTCCATCCATTCTGCTCGGGGAAAACTCCCCGGGGCGGGGGCCGCCGGCCGCGCCCCATCGTCGCGGCTCGTTTTCCGGGTGGCCGCGCCATGCCCCGAGCGAGAAAGGGCCCTGCTCCACGCGGCCCTGGGCGCTGACCAGGGCTGCCCAACGCCGGCCAATTCTCACGAGCGTTCTGCCCAAATCGATCCCGATTTGGGCAGAACGCTCGTGAGAATTGGCCGGAAAACGCCCGGCGAACACACTTCGGGCACCAGAGGGCCGCAGGGCCGCCCCCCCGGGGCCCTGTCCGGGATCGCGTGTCTTCGCGTTCCGGCACCGCCAGGAGGAGCTCCGGGAGGCGGGCCCCGGGGAGGCCGACGCCTCCCGCTCCTCAGCCTCCGGGGATCCCCTCCCTGGCGCCGGCCGCTGGGGCCGGGCCAGCCCCGAAAGCCGGGCCCGGGCCCGGGCCTGCTTGCTCAGCCTTCCGTTGCCAGGGGCCTGAGCCTGGGGGCCTCCGAATGGGGAACCCTGAGTCCCGCGCCACGAGTCCCCCCGACCGTCCCGGCGACCACGGCACCTTTCGCGGCTTCGTCCCAGCCGTGGAGTGAGAGATCACTCCGTTCCCCCACAGAGGCCAGCCCCCTCCACGGGCGCCCCGGCCGCCCGCCACGGCGGAGGCGGACGCCCGGCCACGGCGCTTCCATCCACTCTGCTCGGGGAAATCTCCCCGGCGCCGGGGCAGGCGGCCGCGCCCCATCGTCGCGGCTCGTTTTCCGGGTGGCCGCGCCATGCCCCGAGCGAGAAAGGGCCCTGCTCCACGCGGCCCTGGGCGCTGACCAGGGCTGCCCAACGCCGGCCAATTCTCACGAGCGTTCTGCCCAAATCGATCCCGATTTGGGCAGAACGCTCGTGAGAATTGGCCGGAAAACGCCCGGCGAACACACTTCGGGCACCAGAGGGCCGCAGGGCCGCCCCCCCCGGGGCCCTGTCGGGGATCGCGTGTCGGCGCGTTCCGTCTCCGCCAGGAGGAGCTCCGGGAGGCGGGCCCCGGGGTGGCCGACGCCTCCCGCTCATCAGCCTCCGGGGGTCCCCTCCCTGGCGCCGGCCGCTGGGGCCGGGCCAGCCCCGAAAGCCGGGCCCGGTCCCGGGCCTGCTTGCTCAGCCTTCCGTTGCCAGGGGCCTGAGCCTGGGGGCCTCCGCATGGGGAACCCTGAGTCCCGCGCCACGAGTCCCCCAGACCGTCCCGGCGACCACGGCACCTTTCGCGGCTTCGTCCCAGCCGTGGAGTGAGAGATCACTCCGTTCCCCCACAGAGGCCAGCCCCCTCCACGGGCGCCCCGGCCGCCCGCCACGGCGGAGGCGGACGCCCGGCCACGGCGCCTCCATCCACTCTGCTCGGGGAATACTCCCCGGCGCCGGGGCCGCCGGCCGCGCCCCATCGTCGCGGCTCGTTTTCCGGGTGGCCGCGCCATGCCCCGAGCGAGAAAGGGCCCTGCTCCACGCGGCCCTGGGCGCTGACCAGGGCTGCCCAACGCCGGCCAATTCTCACGAGCGTTCTGCCCAAATCGATCCCGATTTGGGCAGAACGCTCGTGAGAATTGGCCGAGAAAACGCCCGGCGAACACACTTCGGGCACCAGAGGGCCGCAGGGCCGCACCCCGGGGCCCTGTCCGGGATCGCGTGTCGGCGCGTTCCGGCACCGCCAGGAGGAGCTCCGGGAGGCGGGCCCCGGGGAGGCCGACGCCTCCCGCTCCTCAGCCTCCGGGGGTCCCCTCCCTGGCGCCGGCCGCTGGGGCCGGGCCAGCCCTGAAAGCCGGGCCCGGGCCCGGGCCTGCTTGCTCAGCCTTCCGTTGCCAGGGGCCTGAGCCTGGGGGCCTCCGCATGGGGAACCCTGAGTCGCGCGCCACGAGTCCCCCCGACCGTCCCGGCGACCACGGCACCTTTCGCGGCTTCGTCCCAGCCGTGGAGTGAGAGATCACTCCGTTCCCCCACAGAGGCCAGCCCCCTCCACGGGCGCCCCGGCCGCCCGCCACGGCGGAGGCGGACGCCCGGCCACGGCGCCTCCATCCACTCTGCTCGGGGAAAACTCCCCGGGGCCGGGGCCGCCGGCCGCGCCCCATCGTCGCGGCTCGTTTTCCGGGTGGCCGCGCCATGCGCCGAGCGAGAAAGGGCCCTGCTCCACGCGGCCCTGGGCGCTGACAAGGGCTGCCCAACGCCGGCCAATTCTCACGAGCGTTCTGCCCAAATCGATCCCGATTTGGGCAGAACGCTCGTGAGAATTGGCCGGAAAACACCCGGCGAACACACTTCGGGCACCAGAGGGCCGCAGGGCCGCCCCCCCGGGGCCCTGTCCGGGATCGCGTCTCGGCGCGTTCCGGCACCGCCAGGAGGAGCTCCGGGAGGCGGGCCCCGGGGAGGCCGACGCCTCCCGCTCCTCAGCCTCCGGGGGTCCCCTCCCTGGCGCCGGCCGCTGGGGCCGGGCCAGCCCCGAAAGCCGGGCCCGGGCCCGGGCCTGCTTGCTCAGCCTTCCGTTGCCAGGGGCCTGAGCCTGGGGGCCTCCGCATGGGGAACCCTGAGTCCCGCGCCACGAGTCCCCCCGACCGTCCCGGCGACAACGGCACCTTTCGCGGCTTCGTCCCAGCCGTGGAGTGAGAGATCACTCCGTTCCCCCACAGAGGCCAGCCCCCTCCACGGGCGCCCCGGCCGCCCGCCACGGCGGAGGCGGACGCCCTGCCACGGCGCCTCCATCCACTCTGCTCGGGGAAAACTCCCCGGCGCCGGGGCCGCCGGCCGCGCCCCATCGTCGCGGCTCGTTTTCCGGGTGGCCGCGCCATGCCCCGAGCGAGAAAGGGCCCTGCTCCACGCGGCCCTGGGCGCTGACCAGGGCTGCCCAACGCCGGCCAATTCTCACGAGCGTTCTGCCCAAATCGATCCCGATTTGGGCAGAACGCTCGTGAGAATTGGCCGGAAAACGCCCGGCGAACACACTTCGGGCACCAGAGGGCCGCAGGGCCGCCCCCCCGGGGCCCTGTCCGGGATCGCGTGTCGGCGCGTTCCGGCACCGCCAGGAGGAGCTCCGGGAGGCGGGCCCCGGGGAGGCCGACGCCTCCCGCTCCTCAGCCTCCGGGGGTCCCCTCCCTGGCGCCGGCCGCTGGGGCCGGGCCAGCCCCGAAAGCCGGGCCCGGGCCCGGTCCTGCTTGCTCAGCCTTCCGTTGCCAGGGGCCTGAGCCTGGGTGCCTCCGCATGGGGAACCCTGAGTCCTGCGCCACGAGTCCCCCCCGACCGTCCCGGCGACCACGGCACCTTTCGCGGCTTCGTCCCAGCCGTGGAGTGAGAGATCACTCCGTTCCCCCACAGAGGCCAGCCCCCTCCACGGCGCCCCGGCCGCCCGCCACGGCGGAGGCGGACGCCCGACCACGGCGCCTCCATCCATTCTGCTCGGGGAAAACTCCCCGGGGCGGGGGCCGCCGGCCGCGCCCCATCGTCGCGGCTCGTTTTCCGGGTGGCCGCGCCATGCCCCGAGCGAGAAAGGGCCCTGCTCCACGCGGCCCTGGGCGCTGACCAGGGCTGCCCAACGCCGGCCAATTCTCACGAGCGTTCTGCCCAAATCGATCCCGATTTGGGCAGAACGCTCGTGAGAATTGGCCGGAAAACGCCCGGCGAACACACTTCGGGCACCAGAGGGCCGCAGGGCCGCCCCCCCGGGGCCCTGTCCGGGATCGCGTGTCGGCGCGTTCCGGCACCGCCAGGAGGAGCTCCGGGAGGCGGGCCCCGGGGAGGCCGACGCCTCCCGCTCCTCAGCCTCCGGGGATCCCCTCCCTGGCGCCGGCCGCTGGGGCCGGGCCAGCCCCGAAAGCCGGGCCCGGGCCCGGGCCTGTTGCTCAGCCTTCCGTTGCCAGGGGCCTGAGCCTGGGGGCCTCCGAATGGGGAACCCTGAGTCCCGCGCCACGAGTCCCCCCGACCGTCCCGGCGACCACGGCACCTTTCGCGGCTTCGTCCCAGCCGTGGAGTGAGAGATCACTCCGTTCCCCCACAGAGGCCAGCCCCCTCCACGGGCGCCCCGGCCGCCCGCCACGGCGGAGGCGGACGCCCGGCCACGGCGCTTCCATCCACTCTGCTCGGGGAAATCTTCCCGGCGCCGGTGCCGGCGGCCGCGCCCCATCGTCGCGGCTCGTTTTCCGGGTGGCCGCGCCATGCCCCGAGCGAGAAAGGGCCCTGCTCCACGCGGCCCTGGGCGCTGACCAGGGCTGCCCAACGCCGGCCAATTCTCACGAGCGTTCTGCCCAAATCGATCCCGATTTGGGCAGAACGCTCGTGAGAATTGGCCGGAAAACGCCCGGCGAACACACTTCGGGCACCAGAGGGCCGCAGGGCCGCCCCCCCGGGGCCCTGTCCGGGATCGCGTGTCGGCGCGTTCCGGCACCGCCAGGAGGAGCTCCGGGAGGCGGGCCCCGGGGAGGCCGACGCCTCCCGCTCCTCAGCCTCCGGGGTTCCCCTCCCTGGCGCCGGCCGCTGGGGCCGGGCCAGCCCCGAAAGCCGGGCCCGGGCCCGGGCCTGCTTGCTCAGCCTTCCGTTGCCAGGGGCCTGAGCCTGGGGGCCTCCGCATGGGGAACCCTGAGTCCCGCGCCACGAGTCCCCCCGACCGTCCCGGCTACCACGGCACCTTTCGCGGCTTCGTCCCAGCCGTGGAGTGAGAGATCACTCCGTTCCCCCACAGAGGCCAGCCCCCTCCACGGGCGCCCCGGCCGCCCGCCACGGCGGAAGCGGACGCCCGGCCACGGCGCCTCCATCCACTCTGCTCGGGGAAAACTCCCCGGCGCCGGGGCCGCCGGCCGCGCCCCATCGTCGCGGCTCGTTTTCCCGGGTGGCCGCGCCATGCCCCGAGCGAGAAAGGGCCCTGCTCCACGCGGCCCTGGGCGCTGACCAGGGCTGCCCAACGCCGGCCAATTCTCACGAGCGTTCTGCCCAAATCGATCCCGATTTGGGCAGAACGCTCGTGAGAATTGGCCGGGAAAACGCCCGGCGAACACACTTCGGGCACCAGAGGGCCGCAGGGCCGCCCCCCCGGGGCCCTGTCCGGGATCGCGTGTCGGCGCGTTCCGGCACCGCCAGGAGGAGCTCCGGGAGGCGGGCCCCGGGGAGGCCGACGCCTCCCGCTCCTCAGCCTCCGGGGGTCCCCTCCCTGGCGCCGGTCGCTGGGGCCGGGCCAGCCCCGAAAGCCGGGCCCGGTCCCGGGCCTGCTTGCTCAGCCTTCCGTTGCCAGGGGCCTGAGCCTGGGGGCCTCCGCATGGGGAAGCCTGAGTCCCGCGCCACGAGTCCCCCCGACCGTCACGGCGACCACGGCACCTTTCGCGGCTTCGTCCCAGCCGTGGAGTGAGAGATCACTCCGTTCCCCCACAGAGGCCAGCCCCCTCCACGGGCGCCCCGGCCGCCCGCCACGGCGGAGGCGGACGCCCGACCACGGCGCCTCCATCCATTCTGCTCGGGGAAAACTCCCCGGGGCGGGGGCCGCCGGCCGCGCCCCATCGTCGCGGCTCGTTTTCCGGGTGGCCGCGCCATGCCCCGAGCGAGAAAGGGCCCTGCTCCACGCGGCCCTGGGCGCTGACCAGGGCTGCCCAACGCCGGCCAATTCTCACGAGCGTTCTGCCCAAATCGATCCGGATTTGGGCAGAACGCTCGTGAGAATTGGCCGGAAAACGCCCGGCGAACACACTTCGGGCACCAGAGGGCTGCAGGGCCGCCCCCCCGGGGCCCTGTCCGGGATCGCGTGTCTTCGCGTTCCGGCACCGCCAGGAGGAGCTCCGGGAGGCGGGCCCCGGGGAGGCCGACGCCTCCCGCTCCTCAGCCTCCGGGGATCCCCTCCCTGGCGCCGGCCGCTGGGGCCGGGCCAGCCCCGAAAGCCGGGCCCGGGCCCGGGCCTGCTTGCTCAGCCTTCCGTTGCCAGGGGCCTGAGCCTGGGGGCCTCCGAATGGGGAACCCTGAGTCCCCGCGCCACGAGTCCCCCCGACCGTCCCGGCGACCACGGCACCTTTCGCGGCTTCGTCCCAGCCGTGGAGTGAGAGATCACTCCGTTCCCCCACAGAGGCCAGCCCCCTCCACGGGCGCCCCGGCCGCCCGCCACGGCGGAGGCGGACGCCCGGCCACGGCGCTTCCATCCACTCTGCTCGGGGAAATCTCCCCGGCGCCGGGGCAGGCGGCCGCGCCCCATCGTCGCGGCTCGTTTTCCGGGTGGCCGCGCCATGCCCCGAGCGAGAAAGGGCCCTGCTCCACGCGGCCCTGGGCGCTGACCAGGGCTGCCCAACGCCGGCCAATTCTCACGAGCGTTCTGCCCAAATCGATCCCGATTTGGGCAGAACGCTCGTGAGAATTGGCCGGAAAACGCCCGGCGAACACACTTCGGGCACCAGAGGGCCGCAGGGCCGCCCCCCCCGGGGCCCTGTCCGGGATCGCGTGTCGGCGCGTTCCGTCTCCGCCAGGAGGAGCTCCGGGAGGCGGGCCCCGGGGAGGCCGACGCCTCCCGCTCATCAGCCTCCGGGGGTCCCCTCCCTGGCGCCGGCCGCTGGGGCCGGGCCAGCCCCGAAAGCCGGGCCCGGTCCCGGGCCTGCTTGCTCAGCCTTCCGTTGCCAGGGGCCTGAGCCTGGGGGCCTCCGCATGGGGAACCCTGAGTCCCGCGCCACGAGTCCCCCAGACCGTCCCGGCGACCACGGCACCTTTCGCGGCTTCGTCCCAGCCGTGGAGTGAGAGATCACTCCGTTCCCCCACAGAGGCCAGCCCCCTCCACGGGCGCCCCGGCCGCCCGCCACGGCGGAGGCGGACGCCCGGCCACGGCGCCTCCATCCACTCTGTTCGGGGAATACTCCCCGGCGCCGGGGCCGCCGGCCGCGCCCCATCGTCGCGGCTCGTTTTCCGGGTGGCCGCGCCATGCCCCGAGCGAGAAAGGGCCCTGCTCCACGCGGCCCTGGGCGCTGACCAGGGCTGCCCAACGCCGGCCAATTCTCACGAGCGTTCTGCCCAAATCGATCCCGATTTGGGCAGAACGCTCGTGAGAATTGTCCGGAAAACGCCCGGCGAACACACTTCGGGCACCAGAGGGCCGCAGGGCCGCCCCCCCGGGGCCCTGTCCGGGATTGCGTGTCGTCGCGTTCCGGCACCGCCAGGAGGAACTCCGGGAGGCGGGCCCCGGGGAGGCCGACGCCTCCCGCTCCTCAGCCTCCGGGGGTCCCCTCCCTGGCGCCGGCCGCTGGGGCCGGGCCAGCCCCGAAAGCCGGGCCCGGGCCCGGGCCTGCTTGCTCAGCCTTCCGATGCCAGGGGCCTGAGCCTGGGGGCCTCCGCATGGGGAACCCTGAGTCCCGCGCCACGAGCCCCCCGACCGTCACGGCGACCACGGCACCTTTCGCGGCTTCGTCCCAGCCGTGGAGTGAGAGATCACTCTGTTCCCCCACAGAGGCCAGCCCCCTCCAGGGGCGCCCCGGCCGCCCGCCACGGCGGAGGCGGACGCCCGGCCACGGCGCCTCCATCCACTCTGCTCGGGGAAAACTCCCCGGCGCCGGGGCCGCCGGCCGCGCCCCATCGTCGCGGCTCGTTTTCCGGGTGGCCGCGCCATGCCCCGAGCGAGAAAGGGCCCTGCTCCACGCGGCCCTGGGCGCTGACCAGGGCTGCCCAACGCCGGCCAATTCTCACGAGCGTTCTGCCCAAATCGATCCCGATTTGGGCAGAACGCTCGTGAGAATTGGCCGGAAAACGCCCGGCGAACACACTTCGGGCACCAGAGGGCCGCAGGGCCGCACCCCGGGGCCCTGTCCGGGATCGCGTGTCGGCGCGTTCCGGCACCGCCAGGAGGAGCTCCGGGAGGCGGGCCCCGGGGAGGCCAACGCCTCCCGCTCCTCAGCCTCCGGGGGTCCCCTCCCTGGCGCCGGCCGCTGGGGCCGGGCCAGCCCTGAAAGCCGGGCCCGGGCCCGGGCCTGCTTGCTCAGCCTTCCGTTGCCAGGGGCCTGAGCCTGGGGGCCTCCGCATGGGGAACCCTGAGTCGCGCGCCACGAGTCCCCCCGACCGTCCCGGCGACCGCGGCACCTTTCGCGGCTTCGTCCCAGCCGTGGAGTGAGAGATCACTCCGTTCCCCCACAGAGGCCAGCCCCCTCCACGGGCGCCCCGGCCGCCCGCCACGGCGGAGGCGGACGCCTGGCCACGGCGCCTCCATCCACTCTGCTCGGGGAAAACTCCCCGGGGCCGGGGCCGCCGGCCGCGCCCCATCGTCGCGGCTCGTTTTCCGGGTGGCCGCGCCATGCGCCGAGCGAGAAAGGGCCCTGCTCCACGCGGCCCTGGGCGCTGACCAGGGCTGCCCAACGCCGGCCAATTCTCACGAGCGTTCTGCCCAATCGATCCCGATTTGGGCAGAACGCTCGTGAGAATTGGCCGGAAAACACCCGGCGAACACACTTCGGGCACCAGAGGGCCGCAGGGCCGCCCCCCCGGGGCCCTGTCCGGGATCGCGTCTCGGCGCGTTCCGGCACCGCCAGGAGGAGCTCCGGGAGGCGGGCCCCGGGGAGGCCGACGCCTCCCGCTCCTCAGCCTCCGGGGGTCCCCTCCCTGGCGCCGGCCGCTGGGGCCGGGCCAGCCCCGAAAGCGGGGCCCGGGCCCGGGCCTGCTTGCTCAGCCTTCCGTTGCCAGGGGCCTGAGCCTGGGGGCCTCCGCATGGGGAACCCTGAGTCCCCGCGCCACGAGTCCCCCCGACCGTCCCGGCGACCACGGCACCTTTCGCGGCTTCGTCCCAGCCGTGGAGTGAGAGATCACTCCGTTCCCCCACAGAGGCCAGCCCCCTCCACGGGCGCCCCGGCCGCCCGCCACGGCGGAGGCGGACGCCCGGCCACGGCGCCTCCATCCACTCTGCTCGGGGAAAACTCCCCGGCGCCGGGGCCGCCGGCCGCGCCCCAACGTCACGGCTCGTTTTCCGGGTGGCCGCGCCATGCCCCGAGCGAGAAAGTGCCCTGCTCCACGCGGCCCTGGGCGCTGACCAGGGCTGCCCAACGCCGGCCAATTCTCACGAGCGTTCTGCCCAAATCGATCCCGATTTGGGCAGAACGCTCGTGAGAATTGGCCGGAAAACGCCCGGCGAACACACTTCGGGCACCACAGGGCCGCAGGGCCCCCCCCCCCCGGGGCCCTGTCCGGGATCGCGTGTCGTCGCGTTCTGGCACCGCCAGGAGGAGCTCCGGGAGGCGGGCCCTGGGGAGGCCGACGCCTCCCGCTCCTCAGCCTCCGGGGGTCCCCTCCCTGGCGCCGGCCGCTGCGGCCGGGCCAGCCCCGAAAGCCGGGCCCGGGCCCGGGCCTGCTTGCTCAGCCTTCCGATGCCAGGGGCCTGAGCCTGGGGGCCTCCGCATGGGGAACCCTGAGTCCCGCGCCACGAGTCCCCCCGACCGTCACGGCGACCACGGCACCTTTCGCGGCTTCGTCCCAGCCGTGGAGTGAGAGATCACTCCGTTCCCCCACAGAGGCCAGCCCCCTCCACGGGCGCCCCGGCCGCCCGCCACGGCGGAGGCGGACGCCCGGCCACGGCGCCTCCATCCACTCTGCTCGGGGAAAACTCCCCGGCGCAGGGGCCGCCGGCCGCGCCCCATCGTCGCGGCTCGTTTTCCGGGTGGCCGCGCCATGCCCCCGAGCGAGAAAGGGCCCTGCTCCACGCGGCCCTGGGCGCTGACCAGGGCTGCCCAACGCCGGCCAATTCTCACGAGCGTTCTGCCCAAATCGATCCCGATTTGGGCAGAACGCTCGTGAGAATTGGCCGGAAAACGCCCGGCGAACACAGTTCGGGCACCACAGGGCCGCAGGGCCGCCCCCCCGGGGCCCTGTCCGGGATCGCGTGTCGGCGCGTTCCGGCACCGCCAGGAGGAGCTCCGGGAGGCGGGCCCCGGGGAGGCCGACGCCTCCCGCTCCTCAGCCTCCGGGGGTCCCCTCCCTGGCGCCGGCCGCTGGGGCCGGGCCAGCCCCGAAAGCCGGGCCCGGGCCCGGGCCTGCTTGCTCAGCCTTCCATTGCCAGGGGCCTGAGCCTGGGGGCCTCCGAATGGGGAACCCTGAGTCCCGCGCCACGAGTCCCCCCGACCGTCCCGGCGACCACGGCACCTTTCGCGGCTTCGTCCCAGCCGTGGAGTGAGAGATCACTCCGTTCCCCCACAGAGGCCAGCCCCCTCCACGGGCGCCCCGGCCGCCCGCCACGGCGGAGGCGGACGCCCGGCCACGGCGCCTCCATCCACTCTGCTCGGGGAATACTCCCCGGCGCCGGGGCCGCCGGCCGCGCCCCATCATCGCGGCTCGTTTTCCGGGTGGCCGCGCCATGCCCCGAGCGAGAAAGGGCCCTGCTCCACGCGGCCCTGGGCGCTGACCAGGGCTGCCCAACGCCGGCCAATTCTCACGAGCGTTATGCCCAAATCGATCCCGATTTGGGCAGAACGCTCGTGAGAATTGGCCGGAAAACGCCCGGCGAACAGACTTCGGGCACCAGAGGGCCGCAGGGCCGCCCCCCCGGGGCCCTGTCCGGGATCGCGTGTCGTCGCGTTCCGGCACCGCCAGGAGGAACTCCGGGAGGCGGGCCCCGGGGAGGCCGACGCCTCCCGCTCCTCAGCCTCCGGGGGTCCCCTCCCTGGCGCCGGCCGCTGGGGCCGGGCCAGCCCCGAAAGCCGGGCCCGGGCCCCGGGCCTGCTTGCTCAGCCTTCCGATGCCAGGGGCCTGAGCCTGGGGGCCTCCGCATGGGGAACCCTGAGTCCCGCGCCACGAGCCCCCCGACCGTCACGGCGACCACGGCAACTTTCGCGGCTTCGTCCCAGCCGTGGAGTGAGAGATCACTCTGTTCCTCCACAGAGGCCAGCCCCCTCCACGGGCGCCCCGGCCGCCCGCCACGGCGGAGGCGGACGCCCGGCCATGGCGCCTCCATCCACTCTGCTCGGGGAAAACTCCCCGGCGCCGGGGCCGCCGGCCGCGCCCCATCGTCGCGGCTCGTTTTCCGGGTGGCCGCGCCATGCCCCGAGCGAGAAAGGGCCCTGCTCCACGCGGCCCTGGGCGCTGACCAGGGCTGCCCAACGCCGGCCAATTCTCACGAGCGTTCTGCCCAAATCGATCCCGATTTGGGCAGAACGCTCGTGAGAATTGGCCGGAAAACGCCCGGCGAACACACTTCGGGCACCAGAGGGCCGCAGGGCCGCCCCCCCGGGGCCCTGTCCGGGATCGCGTGTCGGCGCGTTCCGGCACCGCCAGGAGGAGCTCCGGGAGGCGGGCCCCGGGGAGGCCGACGCCTCCCGCTCCTCAGCCTCCGGGGGTCCCCTCCCTGGCGCCGGCCGCTGGGGCCGGGCCAGCCCCGAAAGCCGGGCCCGGGCCCGGGCCTGCTTGCTCAGCCTTCCGTTGCCAGGGGCCTGAGCCTGGGGGCCTCCGCATGGGGAACCCTGAGTCCCGCGCCACGAGTCCCCCCGACCGTCCCGGCTACCACGGCACCTTTCGCGGCTTCGTCCCAGCCGTGGAGTGAGAGATCACTCCGTTCCCCCACAGAGGCCAGCCCCCTCCACGGGCGCCCCGGCCGCCCGCCACGGCGGAGGCGGACGCCCGGCCACGGCGCCTCCATCCACTCTGCTCGGGGAAAACTCCCCGGCGCCGGGGCCGCCGGCCGCGCCCCATCGTCGCGGCTCGTTTTCCGGGTGGCCGCGCCATGCCCCGAGCGAGAAAGGGCCCTGCTCCACGCGGCCCTGGGCGCTGACCAGGGCTGCCCAACGCCGGCCAATTCTCACGAGCGTTCTGCCCAAATCGATCCCGATTTGGGCAGAACGCTCGTGAGAATTGGCCGGAAAACGCCCGGCGAACACACTTCGGGCACCAGAGGGCCGCAGGGCCGCCCCCCCCGGGGCCCTGTCCGGGATCGCGTGTCGGCGCGTTCCGGCACCTCCAGGAGGAGCTCCGGGAGGCGGGCCCCGGGGAGGCCGACGCCTCCCGCTCCTCAGCCTCCGGGGGTCCCCTCCCTGGCGCCGGCCGCTGGGGCCGGGCCAGCCCCGAAAGCCGGGCCCGGGCCCGGTCCTGCTTGCTCAGCCTTCCGTTGCCAGGGGCCTGAGCCTGGGTGCCTCCGCATGGGGAACCCTGAGTCCTGCGCCACGAGTCCCCCCGACCGTCCCGGCGACCACGGCACCTTTCGCGGCTTCGTCCCAGCCGTGGAGTGAGAGATCACTCCGTTCCCCCACAGAGGCCAGCCCCCTCCACGGGCGCCCCGGCCGCCCGCCACGGCGGAGGCGGACGCCCGACCACGGCGCCTCCATCCATTCTGCTCGGGGAAAACTCCCCGGGGTGGGGGCCGCCGGCCGCGCCCCATCGTCGCGGCTCGTTTTCCGGGTGGCCGCGCCATGCCCCGAGCGAGAAAGGGCCCTGCTCCACGCGGCCCTGGGCGCTGACCAGGGCTGCCCAACGCCGGCCAATTCTCACGAGCGTTCTGCCCAAATCGATCCCGATTTGGGCAGAACGCTCGTGAGAATTGGCCGGAAAACGCCCGGCGAACACACTTCGGGCACCAGAGGGCCGCAGGGCCGCCCCCCCGGGGCCCTGTCCGGGATCGCGTGTCGGCGCGTTCCGGCACCGCCAGGAGGAGCTCCGGGAGGCGGGCCCCGGGGAGGCCGACGCCTCCCGCTCCTCAGCCTCCGGGGATCCCCTCCCTGGCGCCGGCCGCTGGGGCCGGGCCAGCCCCGAAAGCCGGGCCCGGGCCCGGGCCTGCTTGCTCAGCCTTCCGTTGCCAGGGGCCTGAGCCTGGGGGCCTCCGAATGGGGAACCCTGAGTCCCGCGCCACGAGTCCCCCCCGACCGTCCCGGCGACCACGGCACCTTTCGCGGCTTCGTCCCAGCCGTGGAGTGAGAGATCACTCCGTTCCCCCACAGAGGCCAGCCCCCTCCACGGGCGCCCCGGCCGCCCGCCACGGCGGAGGCGGACGCCCGGCCACGGCGCTTCCATCCACTCTGCTCGGGGAAATCTCCCCGGCGCCGGTGCCGGCGGCCGCGCCCCATCGTCGCGGCTCGTTTTCCGGGTGGCCGCGCCATGCCCCGAGCGAGAAAGGGCCCTGCTCCACGCGGCCCTGGGCGCTGACCAGGGCTGCCCAACGCCGGCCAATTCTCATGAGCGTTCTGCCCAAATCGATCCCGATTTGGGCAGAACGCTCGTGAGAATTGGCCGGAAAACGCCCGGCGAACACACTTCGGGCACCAGAGGGCCGCAGGGCCGCCCCCCCGGGGCCCTGTCCGGGATCGCGTGTCGGCGCGTTCCGGCACCGCCAGGAGGAGCTCCGGGAGGCGGGCCCCGGGGAGGCCGACACCTCCCGCTCCTCAGCCTCCGGGGGTCCCCTCCCTGGCGCCGGCCGCTGGGGCCGGGCCAGCCCCGAAAGCCGGGCCCGGTCCCGGGCCTGCTTGCTCAGCCTTCCGTTGCCAGGGGCCTGAGCCTGGGGGCCTCCGCATGGGGAAGCCTGAGTCCCGCGCCACGAGTCCCCCCGACCGTCACGGCGACCACGGCACCTTTCGCGGCTTCGTCCCAGCCGTGGAGTGAGAGATCACTCCGTTCCCCCACAGAGGCCAGCCCCCTCCACAGGCGCCCCGGCCGCCCGCCACGGCGGAGGCGGACGCCCGACCACGGCGCCTCCATCCATTCTGCTCGGGGAAAACTCCCCTGGCGGGGGCCGCCGGCCGCGCCCCATCGTCGCGGCTCGTTTTCCGGGTGGCCGCGCCATGCCCCGAGCGAGAAAGGGCCCTGCTCCACGCGGCCCTGGGCGCTGACCAGGGCTGCCCAACGCCGGCCAATTCTCACGAGCGTTCTGCCCAAATCGATCCCGATTTGGGCAGAACGCTCGTGAGAATTGGCCGGGAAAACGCCCGGCGAACACACTTCGGGCACCAGAGGGCCGCAGGGCCGCCCCCCCCGGGGCCCTGTCCGGGATCGCGTGTCGGCGCGTTCCGGCACCGCCAGGAGGAGCTCCGGGAGGCGGGCCCCGGGGAGGCCGACGCCTCCCGCTCCTCAGCCTCCGGGGGTCCCCTCCCTGGCGCCGGCCGCTGGGGCCGGGCCAGCCCCGAAAGCCGGGCCCGGTCCCGGGCCTGCTTGCTCAGCCTTCCGTTGCCAGGGGCCTGAGCCTGGGGGCCTCCGCATGGGGAAGCCTGAGTCCCGCGCCACGAGTCCCCCCGACCGTCACGGCGACCACGGCACCTTTCGCGGCTTCGTCCCAGCCGTGGAGTGAGAGATCACTCCGTTCCCCCACAGAGGCCAGCCCCCTCCACGGGCGCCCCGGCCGCCCGCCACGGCGGAGGCGGACGCCCGACCACGGCGCCTCCATCCATTCTGCTCGGGGAAAACTCCCCGGGGCGGGGGCCGCCGGCCGCGCCCCATCGTCGCGGCTCGTTTTCCGGGTGGCCGCGCCATGCCCCGAGCGAGAAAGGGCCCTGCTCCACGCGGCCCTGGGCGCTGACCAGGGCTGCCCAACGCCG
The DNA here is from genome assembly GCF_922984935.1 of Meles meles. NCBI lineage: Eukaryota > Metazoa > Chordata > Mammalia > Carnivora > Mustelidae > Meles > Meles meles. The sequence goes on from NW_025721532.1 coordinate 24,157, forward strand.
GCCAATTCTCACGAGCGTTCTGCCCAAATCGATCCCGATTTGGGCAGAACGCTCGTGAGAATTGGCCGGAAAACGCCCAGCGAACACACTTCGGGCACCAGAGGGCCGCAGGGCCGCCCCCCCGGGGCCCTGTCCGGGATCGCGTGTCGTCGCGTTCCGGCACCGCCAGGAGGAGCTCCGGGAGGCGGGCCCCGGGGAGGCCGACGCCTCCCGCTCCTCAGCCTCCGGGGATCCCCTCCCTGGCGCCGGCCGCTGGGGCCGGGCCAGCCCCGAAAGCCGGGCCCGGGCCCGGGCCTGCTTGCTCAGCCTTCCGTTGCCAGGGGCCTGAGCCTGGGGGCCTCCGAATGGGGAACCCTGAGTCCCGCGCCACGAGTCCCCCCGACCGTCCCGGCGACCACGGCACCTTTCGCGGCTTCGTCCCAGCCGTGGAGTGAGAGATCACTCCGTTCCCCCACAGAGGCCAGCCCCCTCCACGGGCGCCCCGGCCGCCCGCCACGGCGGAGGCGGACGCCCGGCCACGGCGCTTCCATCCACTCTGCTCGGGGAAATCTCCCCGGCGCCGGGGCAGGCGGCCGCGCCCCATCGTCGCGGCTCGTTTTCCGGGTGGCCGCGCCATGCCCCGAGCGAGAAAGGGCCCTGCTCCACGCGGCCCTGGGCGCTGACCAGGGCTGCCCAACGCCGGCCAATTCTCACGAGCGTTCTGCCCAAATCGATCCCGATTTGGGCAGAACGCTCGTGAGAATTGGCCGGAAAACGCCCGGCGAACACACTTCGGGCACCAGAGGGCCGCAGGGCCGCCCCCCCCGGGGCCCTGTCCGGGATCGCGTGTCGGCGCGTTCCGTCTCCGCCAGGAGGAGCTCCGGGAGGCGGGCCCCGGGGAGGCCGACGCCTCCCGCTCATCAGCCTCCGGGGGTCCCCTCCCTGGCGCCGGCCGCTGGGGCCGGGCCAGCCCCGAAAGCCGGGCCCGGTCCCGGGCCTGCTTGCTCAGCCTTCCGTTGCCAGGGGCCTGAGCCTGGGGGCCTCCGCATGGGGAACCCTGAGTCCCGCGCCACGAGTCCCCCAGACCGTCCCGGCGACCACGGCACCTTTCGCGGCTTCGTCCCAGCCGTGGAGTGAGAGATCACTCCGTTCCCCCACAGAGGCCAGCCCCCTCCACGGGCGCCCCGGCCGCCCGCCACGGCGGAGGCGGACGCCCGGCCACGGCGCCTCCATCCACTCTGCTCGGGGAATACTCCCCGGCGCCGGGGCCGCCGGCCGCGCCCCATCGTCGCGGCTCGTTTTCCGGGTGGCCGCGCCATGCCCCGAGCGAGAAAGGGCCCTGCTCCACGCGGCCCTGGGCGCTGACCAGGGCTGCCCAACGCCGGCCAATTCTCACGAGCGTTCTGCCCAAATCGATCGCGATTTGGGCAGAACGCTCGTGAGAATTGGCCGGAAAACGCCCGGCGAACACACTTCGGGCACCAGAGGGCCGCAGGGCCGCCCCCCCGGGGCCCTGTCCGGGATTGCGTGTCGTCGCGTTCCGGCACCGCCAGGAGGAACTCCGGGAGGCGGGCCCCGGGGAGGCCGACGCCTCCCGCTCCTCAGCCTCCGGGGGTCCCCTCCCTGGCGCCGGCCGCTGGGGCCGGGCCAGCCCCGAAAGCCGGGCCCGGGCCCGGGCCTGCTTGCTCAGCCTTCCGATGCCAGGGGCCTGAGCCTGGGGGCCTCCGCATGGGGAACCCTGAGTCCCGCGCCACGAGCCCCCCGACCGTCACGGCGACCACGGCACCTTTCGCGGCTTCGTCCCAGCCGTGGAGTGAGAGATCACTCTGTTCCCCCACAGAGGCCAGCCCCCTCCAGGGGCGCCCCGGCCGCCCGCCACGGCGGAGGCGGACGCCCGGCCACGGCGCCTCCATCCACTCTGCTCGGGGGAAAACTCCCCGGCGCCGGGGCCGCCGGCCGCGCCCCATCGTCGCGGCTCGTTTTCCGGGTGGCCGCGCCATGCCCCGAGCGAGAAAGGGCCCTGCTCCACGCGGCCCTGGGCGCTGACCAGGGCTGCCCAACGCCGGCCAATTCTCACGAGCGTTCTGCCCAAATCGATCCCGATTTGGGCAGAACGCTCGTGAGAATTGGCCTGAAAACGCCCGGCGAACACACTTCGGGCACCAGAGGGCCGCAGGGCCGCACCCCGGGGCCCTGTCCGGGATCGCGTGTAGGCGCGTTCCGGCACCGCCAGGAGGAGCTCCGGGAGGCGGTCCCCGGGGAGGCCGACGCCTCCCGCTCCTCAGCCTCCGGGGGTCCCCTCCCTGGCGCCGGCCGCTGGGGCCGGGCCAGCCCTGAAAGCCGGGCCCGGGCCCGGGCCTGCTTGCTCAGCCTTCCGTTGCCAGGGCCCTGAGCCTGGGGGCCTCCGCATGGGGAACCCTGAGTCGCGCGCCACGAGTCCCCCCGACCGTCCCGGCGACCACGGCACCTTTCGCGGCTTCGTCCCAGCCGTGGAGTGAGAGATCACTCCGTTCCCCCACAGAGGCCAGCCCCCTCCACGGGCGCCCCGGCCGCCCGCCACGGCGGAGGCGGACGCCCGGCCACGGCGCCTCCATCCACTCTGCTCGGGGAAAACTCCCCGGGGCCGGGGCCGCTGGCCGCGCCCCATCGTCGCGGCTCGTTTTCCGGGTGGCCGCGCCATGCGCCGAGCGAGAAAGGGCCCTGCTCCACGCGGCCCTGGGCGCTGACCAGGGCTGCCCAACGCCGGCCAATTCTCACGAGCGTTCTGCCCAAATCGATCCCGATTTGGGCAGAACGCTCGTGAGAATTGGCCGGAAAACACCCGGCGAACACACTTCGGGCACCAGAGGGCCGCAGGGCCGCCCCCCCGGGGCCCTGTCCGGGATCGCGTCTCGGCGCGTTCCGGCACCGCCAGGAGGAGCTCCGGGAGGCGGGCCCCGGGGAGGCCGACGCCTCCCGCTCCTCAGCCTCCGGGGGTCCCCTCCCTGGCGCCGGCCGCTGGGGCCGGGCCAGCCCCGAAAGCGGGGCCCGGGCCCGGGCCTGCTTGCTCAGCCTTCCGTTGCCAGGGGCCTGAGCCTGGGGGCCTCCGCATGGGGAACCCTGAGTCCCGCGCCACGAGTCCCCCCGACCGTCCCGGCGACCACGGCACCTTTCGCGGCTTCGTCCCAGCCGTGGAGTGAGAGATCACTCCGTTCCCCCACAGAGGCCAGCCCCCTCCACGGGCGCCCCGGCCGCCCGCCACGGCGGAGGCGGACGCCCGGCCACGGCGCCTCCATCCCCTCTGCTCGGGGAAAACTCCCCGGCGCCGGGGCCGCCGGCCGCGCCCCATCATCGCGGCTCGTTTTCCGGGTGGCCGCGCCATGCCCCGAGCGAGAAAGGGCCCTGCTCCACGCGGCCCTGGGCGCTGACAAGGGCTGCCCAACGCCGGCCAATTCTCACGAGCGTTCTGCCCAAATCGATCCCGATTTGGGCAGAACGCTCGTGAGAATTGGCCGGAAAACGCCCGGCGAACACACTTCGGGCACCAGAGGGCCGCAGGGCCGCCCCCCCCGGAGCCCTGTCCGGGATCGCGTGTCGTCGCGTTCCGGCACCGCCTGGAGGAACTCCGGGAGGCGGGCCCCGGGGAGGCCGACGCCTCCCGCTCCTCAGCCTCCGGGGGTCCCCTCCCTGGCGCCGGCCGCTGGGGCCGGGCCAGCCCCGAAAGCCGGGCCCGGGCCCGGGCCTGCTTGCTCAGCCTTCCGATGCCAGGGGCCTGAGCCTGGGGGCCTCCGCATGGGGAACCCTGAGTCCCGCGCCACGAGCCCCCCGACCGTCACGGCGACCACGGCACCTTTCGCGGCTTCGTCCCAGCCGTGGAGTGAGAGATCACTCTGTTCCTCCACAGAGGCCAGCCCCCTCCAGGGGCGCCCCGGCCGCCCGCCACGGCGGAGGCGGACGCCCGGCCACGGCGCCTCCATCCACTCTGCTCGGGGAAAACTCCCCGGCGCCGGGGCCGCCGGCCGCGCCCCATCGTCGCGGCTCGTTTTCCGGGTGGCCGCGCCATGCCCCGAGCGAGAAAGGGCCCTGCTCCACGCGGCCCTGGGCGCTGACCAGGGCTGCCCAACGCCGGCCAATTCTCACGAGCGTTCTGCCCAAATCGATCCCGATTTGGGCAGAAAGCTCGTGAGAATTGGCCGGGAAAACGCCCGGCGAACACACTTCGGGCACCAGAGGGCCGCAGGGCCGCCCCCCCGGGGCCCTGTCCGGGATCGCGTGTCGGCGCGTTCCGGCACCGCCAGGAGGAGCTCCGGGAGGCGGGCCCCGGGGAGGCCGACGCCTCCCGCTCCTCAGCCTCCGGGGGTCCCCTCCCTGGCGCCGGCCGCTGGGGCCGGGCCAGCCCCGAAAGCCGGGCCCGGGCCCGGGCCTGCTTGCTCAGCCTTCCGTTGCCAGGGGCCTGAGCCTGGGGGCCTCCGCATGGGGAACCCTGAGTCCCGCGCCACGAGTCCCCCCGACCGTCCCGGCGACCACGGCACCTTTCGCGGCTTCGTCCCAGCCGTGGAGTGAGAGATCACTCCGTTCCCCCACAGAGGCCAGCCCCCTCCACGGGCGCCCCGGCCGCCCGCCACGGCGGAGGCGGACGCCCGGCCATGGCGCCTCCATCCACTCTGCTCGGGGAAAACTCCCCGGCGCCGGGGCCGCAGGCCGCGCCCCATCGTCGCGGCTCGTTTTCCGGGTGGCCGCGCCATGCCCCGAGCGAGAAAGGGCCCTGCTCCACGCGGCCCTGGGCGCTGACCAGGGCTGCCCAACGCCGGCCAATTCTCACGAGCGTTCTGCCCAAATCGATCCCGATTTGGGCAGAACGCTCGTGAGAATTGGCCGGGAAAACGCCCGGCGAACACACTTCGGGCACCAGAGGGCCGCAGGGCCGCCCCCCCCGGGGCCCTGTCCGGGATCGCGTGTCGGCGCGTTCCGGCACCGCCAGGAGGAGCTCCGGGAGGCGGGCCCCGGGGAGGCGGACGCCTCCCGCTCCTCAGCCTCCGGGGGTCCCCTCCCTGGCGCCGGCCGCTGGGGCCGGGCCAGCCCCGAAAGCCGGGCCCGGGCCCGGGCCTGCTTGCTCAGCCTTCCGTTGCCAGGGGCCTGAGCCTGGGGGCCTCCGCATGGGGAACCCTGAGTCCCGCGCCACGAGTCCCCCCGACCGTCCCGGCGACCACGGCACCTTTCGCGGCTTCGTCCCAGCCGTGGAGTGAGAGATCACTCCGTTCCCCCACAGAGGCCAGCCCCCTCCACGGGCGCCCCGGCCGCCCGCCACGGCGGAGGCGGACGCCCGGCCACGGCGCCTCCATCCACTCTGCTCGGGGAAAACTCCCCGGCGCCGGGGCCGCCGGCCGCGCCCCATCGTCGCGGCTCGTTTTCCGGGTGGCCGCGCCATGCCCCGAGCGAGAAAGGGCCCTGCTCCACGCGGCCCTGGGCGCTGACCAGGACTGCCCAACGCCGGCCAATTCTCACGAGCGTTCTGCCCAAATCGATCCCGATTTGGGCAGAACGCTCGTGAGAATTGGCCGGAAAACGCCCGGCGAACACACTTCGGGCACCAGAGGGCCGCAGGGCCGCCCCCCCGGGGCCCTGTCCGGGATCGCGTGTCGGCGCGTTCCGGCACCGCCAGGAGGAGCTCCGGGAGGCGGGCCCCGGGGAGGCCGACGCCTCCCGCTCCTCAGCCTCCGGGGCTCCCCTCCCTGGCGCCGGCCGCTGGGGCCGGGCCAGCCCCGAAAGCCGGGCCCGGGCCCGGGCCTGCTTGCTCAGCCTTCCGTTGCCAGGGGCCTGAGCCTGGGGGCCTCCGCATCGGGAACCCTGAGTCCCGCGCCACGAGTCCCCCCGACCGTCCCGGCGACCACGGCACCTTTCGCGGCTTCGTCCCAGCCGTGGAGTGAGAGATCACTCCGTTCCCCCACAGAGGCCAGCCCCCTCCACGGGCGCCCCGGCCGCCCGCCACGGCGGAGGCGGACGCCCGGCCACGGCGACTCCATCCACTCTGCTTGGGGATAACTCCCCGGCGCCGGGGCCGCCGGCCGCGCCCCATCGTCACGGCTCGTTTTCCGGGTGGCCGCGACATGCACCGCGCGAGAAAGGGCCCTGCTCCACGCGGCACTGGCCGCTGACCAGGGCTGCCCAACGCCGGCCAATTCTCACGAGCGTTCTGCCCAAATCCATCCCGATTTGGGCAGAACGCTCGTGAGAATTGGCCGGAAAACGCCCGGCGAACACACTTCGGGCGCCAGAGGGCCGCAGGGCCGCCCCCCCGGGGCCCTGTCCGGAATCGCGTGTCGTCGCGTTCCGGCAACCGCCCGGAGGAGCTCCGGGAGGCGGGCCCCGGGGAGGCCGACGCCTCCCGCTCCTCAGCCTCCGGGGGTCCCCTCCCTGGCGCCGGCCGCTGGGGCCGGGCCAGCCCCGAAACCCGGGCCCGGGCCCGGGCCTGCTTGCTCAGCCTTCCGTTGCCAGGGGCCTGAGCCTGGGGGCCTCCGCATGGGGAACCCTGAGTCCCACGCCACGAGTCCCCCCGACCGTCCCAGCGACCACGGCACCTTTCGCGGCTTCGTCCCAGCCGTGGAGTGAGAGATCACTCCGTTCCCCCACAGAGGCCAGCCCCCTCCACGGGCGCCCCGGCCGCCCGCCACGGCGGAGGCGGACGCCCGGCCACGGCGCCTCCATCCACTCTGCTCGGGGAAAACTCCCCGGCGCCGGGGCCGCCGGCCGCGCCCCATCGTCGCGGCTCGTTTTCCCGGGTGGCCGCGCCATGCCCCGAGCGAGAACGGACCCTGCTCCACGCGGCCCTGGGCGCTGACCAGGGATGCCCAATGCCGGCCAACTCTCACGAGCGTTCTGCCCAAATCGATCCCGATTTGGGCAGAACGGTCGTGAGAATTGGCCGGAAAACGCCCGGCGAACACACTTCGGGCACCAGAGGGCCGCAGGGCCGCCCCCCCGGGGCCCTGTCCGGGATCGCGTGTCATCGCGTTCCGGCACCGCCAGGAGGAGCTCCGGGAGGCGGGCCCCGGGGAGGCCGACGCCTCCCGCTCCTCAGCCTCCGGGGGTCCCCTCCCTGGCGCCGGCCGCTGGGGCCGGGCCAGCCCCGAAAGCCGGGCCCGGGCCCGGGCCTGCTTGCTCAGCCTTCCGTTGCCAGGGGCCTGAGCCTGGGGGCCTCCGCATGGGGAACCCTGAGTCCCGCGCCACGAGTCCCCCCCGACCGTCCCGGCGACCACGGCACCTTTCGCGGCTTCGTCCCAGCCGTGGAGTGAGAGATCCCTCCGTTCCCCCACAGAGGCCAGCTCCCTCCACGGGCGCCCCGGCCGCCCGCCACGGCGGAGGCGGACGCCCGGCCACGGCGCCTCCATCCACTCTGCTCGGGGAAAACTCCCCGGCGCCGGGGCCGCCGGCCGCGCCCCATCGTCGCGGCTCGTTTTCCGGGTGGCCGCGCCATGCCCCGAGCGAGAAAGGGCCCTGCTCTACGCGGCCCTGGGCGCTGACCAGGGCTGCCCAACGCCGGCCAATTCTCACGAGCGTTCTGCCAAATCGATCAGAACGCTCGTGAGAATTGGCCGGAAAACGCCCGGCGAACACACTTCGGGCACCACAGGGCCGCAGGGCCGCCCCCCCGGGGCCCTGTCCGGGATCGCGTGTCGTCGCGTTCCGGCACCGCCAGGAGGAGCTCCGGGAGGCGGGCCCCGGGGAGGTCCACGCCTCCCGCTCCTCAGCCTCCGGGGGTCCCCTCCCTGGCGCCGGCCGCTGGGGCCGGGGCAGCCCCGAAAGCCGGGCCCGGGCCCGGGCCTGCTTGCTCAGCCTTCCGTTGCCAGGAGTCTGAGCCTGGGGGCCTCCGCATGGGGAATTCTGAGTCCTGCGCCACGAGACCCCGACCGTTCCGGCGAGAACGGCACCTTTCGGGGCTTTGTCCCAGCCGTGGAGTGAGAGATCACTCCGTTCCCCCACAGAGGCCAGCCCCCTCGACGGGCGCCCCGGCCGCCCGCCACGGCGGAGGCGGATGCCCGGCCACGGCGACTCCATCCACTCTGCTCGGGGATAACTCCCCGGCGCCGGGGCCGCCGGCCGCGCCCCATCGTCACGGCTCGTTTTCCGGGTGGCCGCGACATGCGCCGCGCGAGAAAGGGCCCTGCTCCACGCGGCACTGGGCGCTGACCAGGGCTGCCCAACGCCGGCCAATTCTCACGAGCGTTCTGCCCAAATCGATCCCGATTTGGGCAGAACGCTCGTGAGAATTGGCCGGAAAACGCCCGGCGAACACACTTCGGGCACCACAGGGCCGCAGGGCCGCCCCCCCCGGGGCCCTGTCCGGGATCGCGTGTCGTCGCGTTCCGGCACCGCCAGGAGGAGCTCCGGGAGGCGGGCCCCGGGGAGGCCGACGCCTCCTGCTCCACATCCTCCGGGGGTCCCCTCCCTGGCGCCTTCCGCTGGGGCCGGGGCAGACCCGAAAGCCGGGCCCGGGCCCGGGCCTGCTTGCTCAGCCTTCCGTTGCTAGGAGTCTGAGCCTGGGGGCCTCCGCATGGGGAATTCTGAGTCCTGCGCCACGAGACCCTGACCGTTCCGGCGAGAACGGCACCTTTTGGGGCATCGTCCCAGCCGTGGTGTGAGAGATCACTCCGTTCCCCCACAGAGGCCAGCCCCCTCCACGGGCGCCCCGGCCGCCCGCCACGGCGGAGGCGGACGCCCGGCCACGGCGACTCCATCCACTCTGCTCGGGGATAACTCCCCGGCGCCGGGGCCGCCGGCCGCGCCCCATCGTCACGGCTCGTTTTCCGGGTGGCCGCGACATGCACCGCGCGAGAAAGGGCCCTGCTCCACGCGGCACTGGCCGCTGACTAGGACTGCCCAACGCCGGCCAATTCTCACGAGCGTTCTGCCCAAATCCATCCCGATTTGGGCAGAACGCTCGTGAGAATTGGCCGGAAAACGCCCGGCGAACACACTTCGGGCGCCAGAGGGCCGCAGGGCCGCCCCCCCGGGGCCCTGTCCGGAATCGCGTGTCGTCGCGTTCCGGCACCGCCCGGAGGAGCTCCGGGAGGCGGGCCCCGGGGAGGCCGACGCCTCCCGCTCCTCAGCCTCCGGGGGTCCCCTCCTTGGCGCCGGCCGCTGGGGCCGGGCCAGCCCCGAAACCCGGGCCCGGGCCCGGGCCTGCTTGCTCAGCCTTCCGTTGCCAGGGGCCTGAGCCTGGGGGCCTCCGCATGGGGAACCCTGAGTCCCACGCCACGAGTCCCCCCGACCGTCCCGGCGACCACGGCACCTTTCGCGGCTTCGTCCCAGCCGTGGAGTGAGAGATCACTCCGTTCCCCCACAGAGGCCAGCCCCCTCCACGGGCGCCCCGGCCGCCCGCCACGGCGGAGGCGGACGCCCGGCCACGGCGCCTCCATCCACTCTGCTCGGGGAAAACTCCCCGGCGCCGGGGCCGCCGGCCGCGCCCCATCGTCGCGGCTCGTTTTCCGGGTGGCCGCGCCATGCCCCGAGCGAGAACGGGCCCTGCTCCACGCGGCCCTGGGCGCTGACCAGGGATGCCCAACGCCGGCCAACTCTCACGAGCGTTCTGCCCAAATCGATCCCGATTTGGGCAGAACGCTCGTGAGAATTGGCCGGAAAACGCCCGGCGAACACACTTCGGGCACCAGAGGGCCGCAGGGCCGCCCCCCCGGGGCCCTGTCCGGGATCGCGTGTCATCGCGTTCCGGCACCGCCAGGAGGAGCTCCGGGAGGCGGGCCCCGGGGAGGCCGACGCCTCCCGCTCCTCAGCCTCCGGGGGTCCCCTCCCTGGCGCCGGCCGCTGGGGCCGGGCCAGCCCCGAAAGCCGGGCCCGGGCCCGGGCCTGCTTGCTCAGCCTTCCGTTGCCAGGGGCCTGAGCCTGGGGGCCTCCGCATGGGGAACCCTGAGTCCCGCGCCACGAGTCCCCCCGACCGTCCCGGCGACCACGGCACCTTTCGCGGCTTCGTCCCAGCCGTGGCGTGAGAGATCCCTCCGTTCCCCCACAGAGGCCAGCTCCCTCCACGGGCGCCCCGGCCGCCCGCCACGGCGGAAGCGGACGCCCGGCCACGGCGCCTCCATCCACTCTGCTCGGGGAAAACTCCCCGGCGCCGGGGCCGCCGGCCGCGCCCCATCGTCGCGGCTCGTTTTCCGGGTGGCCGCGCCATGCCCCGAGCGAGAAAGGGCCCTGCTCTACGCGGCCCTGGGCGCTGACCAGGGCTGCCCAACGCCGGCCAATTCTCACGAGCGTTCTGCCCAAATCGATCAGAACGCTCGTGAGAATTGGCCGGAAAACGCCCGGCGAACACACTTCGGGCACCACAGGGCCGCAGGGCTGCCCCCCCGGGGCCCTGTCCGGGATCGCGTGTCGTCGCGTTCCGGCACCGCCAGGAGGAGCTCCGGGAGGCGGGCCCCGGGGAGGTCCACGCCTCCCGCTCCTCAGCCTCCGGGGGTCCCCTCCCTGGCGCCGGCCGCTGGGGCCGGGGCAGCCCCGAAAGCCGGGCCCGGGCCCGGGCCTGCTTGCTCAGCCTTCCGTTGCCAGGAGTCTGAGCCTGGGGGCCTCCGCATGGGGAATTCTGAGTCCTGCGCCACGAGACCCCGACCGTTCCGGCGAGAACGGCACCTTTCGGGGCTTTGTCCCAGCCGTGGAGTGAGAGATCACTCCGTTCCCCCACAGAGGCCAGCCCCCTCGACGGGCGCCCCGGCCGCCCGCCACGGCGGAGGCGGATGCCCGGCCACGGCGACTCCATCCACTCTGCTCGGGGATAACTCCCCGGCGCCGGGGCCGCCGGCCGCGCCCCATCGTCACGGCTCGTTTTCCGGGTGGCCGCGACATGCGCCGCGCGAGAAAGGGCCCTGCTCCACGCGGCACTGGGCGCTGACCAGGGCTGCCCAACGCCGGCCAATTCTCACGAGCGTTCTGCCCAAATCGATCCCGATTTGGGCAGAACGCTCGTGAGAATTGGCCGGAAAACGCCCGGCGAACACACTTCGGGCACCACAGGGCCGCAGGGCCGCCCCCCCGGGGCCCTGTCCGGGATCGCGTGTCGTCGCGTTCCGGCACCGCCAGGAGGAGCTCCGGGAGGCGGGCCCCGGGGAGGCCGACGCCTCCTGCTCCACATCCTCCGGGGGTCCCCTCCCTGGCGCCTTCCGCTGGGGCCGGGGCAGACCCGAAAGCCGGGCCCGGGCCCGGGCCTGCTTGCTCAGCCTTCCGTTGCTAGGAGTCTGAGCCTGGGGGCCTCCGCATGGGGAATTCTGAGTCCTGCGCCACGAGACCCTGACCGTTCCGGCGAGAACGGCACCTTTTGGGGCATCGTCCCAGCCGTGGTGTGAGAGATCACTCCGTTCCCCCACAGAGGCCAGCCCCCTCCACGGGCGCCCCGGCCGCCCGCCACGGCGGAGGCGGACGCCCGGCCACGGCGACTCCATCCACTCTGCTCGGGGATAACTCCCCGGCGCCGGGGCCGCCGGCCGCGCCCCATCGTCACGGCTCGTTTTCCGGGTGGCCGCGACATGCACCGCGCGAGAAAGGGCCCTGCTCCACGCGGCACTGGCCGCTGACTAGGACTGCCCAACGCCGGCCAATTCTCACGAGCGTTCTGCCCAAATCCATCCCGATTTGGGCAGAACGCTCGTGAGAATTGGCCGGAAAACGCCCGGCGAACACACTTCGGGCGCCAGAGGGCCGCAGGGCCGCCCCCCCGGGGCCCTGTCCGGAATCGCGTGTCGTCGCGTTCCGGCACCGCCCGGAGGAGCTCCGGGAGGCGGGCCCCGGGGAGGCCGACGCCTCCCGCTCCTCAGCCTCCGGGGGTCCCCTCCTTGGCGCCGGCCGCTGGGGCCGGGCCAGCCCCGAAACCCGGGCCCGGGCCCGGGCCTGCTTGCTCAGCCTTCCGTTGCCAGGGGCCTGAGCCTGGGGGCCTCCGCATGGGGAACCCTGAGTCCCACGCCACGAGTCCCCCCGACCGTCCCGGCGACCACGGCACCTTTCGCGGCTTCGTCCCAGCCGTGGAGTGAGAGATCACTCCGTTCCCCCACAGAGGCCAGCCCCCTCCACGGGCGCCCCGGCCGCCCGCCACGGCGGAGGCGGACGCCCGGCCACGGCGCCTCCATCCACTCTGCTCGGGGAAAACTCCCCGGCGCCGGGGCCGCCGGCCGCGCCCCATCGTCGCGGCTCGTTTTCCGGGTGGCCGCGCCATGCCCCGAGCGAGAACGGGCCCTGCTCCACGCGGCCCTGGGCGCTGACCAGGGATGCCCAACGCCGGCCAACTCTCACGAGCGTTCTGCCCAAATCGATCCCGATTTGGGCAGAACGCTCGTGAGAATTGGCCGGAAATACGCCCGGCGAACACACTTCGGGCACCAGAGGGCCGCAGGGCCGCCCCCCCGGGGCCCTGTCCGGGATCGCGTGTCATCGCGTTCCGGCACCGCCAGGAGGAGCTCCGGGAGGCGGGCCCCGGGGAGGCCGACGCCTCCCGCTCCTCAGCCTCCGGGGGTCCCCTCCCTGGCGCCGGCCGCTGGGGCCGGGCCAGCCCCGAAAGCCGGGCCCGGGCCCGGGCCTGCTTGCTCAGCCTTCCGTTGCCAGGGGCCTGAGCCTGGGGGCCTCCGCATGGGGAACCCTGAGTCCCGCGCCACGAGTCCCCCCGACCGTCCCGGCGACCACGGCACCTTTCGCGGCTTCGTCCCAGCCGTGGCGTGAGAGATCCCTCCGTTCCCCCACAGAGGCCAGCTCCCTCCACGGGCGCCCCGGCCGCCCGCCACGGCGGAAGCGGACGCCCGGCCACGGCGCCTCCATCCACTCTGCTCGGGGAAAACTCCCCGGCGCCGGGGCCGCCGGCCGCGCCCCATCGTCGCGGCTCGTTTTCCGGGTGGCCGCGCCATGCCCCGAGCGAGAAAGGGCCCTGCTCTACGCGGCCCTGGGCGCTGACCAGGGCTGCCCAACGCCGGCCAATTCTCACGAGCGTTCTGCCCAAATCGATCAGAACGCTCGTGAGAATTGGCCGGAAAACGCCCGGCGAACACACTTCGGGCACCACAGGGCCGCAGGGCTGCCCCCCCGGGGCCCTGTCCGGGATCGCGTGTCGTCGCGTTCCGGCACCGCCAGGAGGAGCTCCGGGAGGCGGGCCCCGGGGAGGCCGACGCCTCCCGCACCACATCCTCCGGGGGTCCCCTCCCTGGCGCCTTCCGCTGGGGCCGGGGCAGCCCCGAAAGCCGGGCCCGGGCCCGGGCCTGCTTGCTCAGCCTTCCGTTGCCAGGAGTCTGAGCCTGGGGGCCTCCGCATGGGGAATTCTGAGTCCCGCGCCACGAGACCCCGACCGTTCCGGCGAGAACGGCACCTTTTGGGGCATCGTCCCAGCCGTGGAGTGAGAGATCAATCCGTTCCCCCACAGAGGCCAGCCCCCTCCACGGGCGCCCCAGCCGCCCGCCACGGCGGAGGCGGACGCCCGGCCACGGCGACTCCATCCACTCTGCTCGGGGATAACTCCCCGGCGCCGGGGCCGCCGGCCGCGCCCCATCGTCACGGCTCGTTTTCCGGGTGGCCGCGACATGCACCGCGCGAGAAAGGGCCCTGCTCCACGCGGCACTGGCCGCTGACCAGGGCTGCCCAACGCCGGCCAATTCTCACGAGCGTTCTGCCCAAATCCATCCCGATTTGGGCAGAACGCTCGTGAGAATTGGCCGGAAAACGCCCGGCGAACACACTTCGGGCGCCAGAGGGCCGCAGGGCCGCCCCCCCGGGGCCCTGTCCGGGATCGCGTGTCGGCGCGTTCCGGCACCGCCAGGAGGAGCTCCGGGAGGCGGGCCCCGGGGAGGCCGACGCCTCCCGCTCCTCAGCCTCCGGGGGTCCCCTCCCTGGCGCCGGCCGCTGGGGCCGGGCCAGCCCCGAAAGCCGGGCCCGGGCCCGGGCCTGCTTGCTCAGCCTTCCGTTGCCAGGGGCCTGAGCCTGGGGGCCTCCGCATGGGGAACCCTGAGTCCCGCGCCACAAGTCCCCTCGACCGTCCCGGCGACCACGGGACCTTTCGCGGCTTCGTCCCAGCCGTGGAGTGAGAGATCACTCCGTTCCCCCACAGAGGCCAGCCCCCTCCACGGGCTCCCCGGCCGCCCGCCACGGCGGAGGCGGACGCCCGGCCACGGCGCCTCCATCCACTCTGCTCGGGGAAAACTCCCCGGCGCCGGGGCCGCCGGCCGAGCCCCATCGTCGCGGCTCGTTTTCCGGGTGGCCGCGCCATGCCCCGAGCGAGAAAGGGCCCTGCTCCACGCGGCCCTGAGCGCTGACCAGGGCTGCCCAACGCCGGCCAATTCTCACGAGCGTTCTGCCCAAATCGATCCCGATTTGGGCAGAACGCTCGTGAGAATTGGCCGGAAAACGCCCGGCGAACACACTTCGGGCACCAGAGGGCCGCAGGTCCGCCCCCCCGGGGCCCTGTCCGGGATCGCGTGTCGTCGCGTTCCGGCACCGCCAGGAGGAGCTCCGGGAGGCGGGCCCCGGGGAGGCCGACGCCTCCCGCTCCTCAGCCTCCGGGGGTCCCCTCCCTGGCGCCGGCCGCTGGGGCCGGGCCAGCCCCGAAAGCCGGGCCCGGGCCCGGGCCTGCTTGCTCAGCCTTCCGTTGCCAGGGGCCTGAGCCGGGGGCCTCCGCATGGGGAACACTGAGTCCCGCGCCACGAGTCCCCCCGACCGTCCCGGCGACCACGGCACCTTTCGCGGCTTCGTCCCAGCCGTGGAGTGAGAGATCACTCCGTTCCCCCACAGAGGCCAGCCCCCTCCACGGGCGCACCCGGCCGCCCGCCACGGCGGAGGCGGACGCCCGGCCACGGCGCCTCCATCCACTCTGCTCGGGGAAAACTCCCCGGCGCCGGGGCCGCCGGCCGCGCCCCATCGTCGCGGCTCGTTTTCCGGGTGGCCGCGCCATGCCCCGAGCG